>NW_023505182.1:0-225099 GCF_004664715.2 Peromyscus leucopus | reverse complement strand
AAACTAAATCACTCTGCATCCATTAATACTTATTATTATTATTATATGGCTCTCCCATGCCTCAGGTGCCAAAACTGTAAAATGGAACAATACAGATCATCCCAATCTGCTTGGAAACTGCTGACTGAATGATCTGCCTAAATGTCAGTCTAGGCTTAAGTCTCATAAGTATCAACAAGTGCTCACGTTCCTAAGCACCTGTCTCGGCATCTGCCTGAATTCAGATCTTAAATAAATAACTGACATCCAAATATTGTCCCAGAGTTTAGGATGGAGCCAGTCATCAAACAGAAGTCTCTAGTGGAAAGAGGCAGTGCTGAGACTTGGAAAAACAAAGATCAGTCTGATGAAGTTCAAAGAGACGAAGGAAAAGGTGCACTCCTGGTTAAATGCACCCGGGTTGAACTGAAGACTCAGAAAAGTTCTTTTCATTTGATTTTATGTTGGACTGACTTTTAAGAAAACAATCTTGGAAGTGTTTATTTTATAACTCTAACAGCTTCCAAGAAAATGTGAACAGCCGGGCTCTGAAGAAGCACAGTTGTGAATAGAACTCATTTTCGGTAAGCAAAAAGACTTTCCTGTCCTGGACCTACACAGCCATCGTGATCCACCCCACAAAATAGGACAAAAGACATTGTCAGCTGGGTGGGGAAGCTCTCCCCCTCGATGCCTCTCCTAAAGCGGGACCATTTTAAATGAAAGCACCCTGACAAACGGGAAATAGAGGAGTATTTCCTAACTTCTGAGCAGGGTGCAGCTCGGAGTGTGAGCTGATGATGCCGGGCAGAGGATACCGAGATGGACGAAGACACACTGTGATCTGCATTTCCCGACATGGTGTGCCTGCGGACAGCGCCTTTGCTCTTTCCGGGAACCCTGTGGTTTCTAAGCAGCTTTAACTAAACATACTCTCCTTAGGCCTTTGCTTCTGCCATTTGGATTTCTCCAAGCCCGTTGTTCATGGAATCGTGCCTACTGTGTGCGCATGCGTGTCCTGAGCAGGGTGGAGAGCAAAGCTGGAAATGAGCGGAGTAGTTCTCAATGCAAGTGTGCTCCTGTCCTTTTTTTTTTTTTTTTTTTTTTTTAATGAACTTTAATTCCTTTTAAAAATGTTAGGTTGAGGGATACATGCCATTGCTGCTTCTCATTTTTAATGAAGATTAGATGGGTATTTGTGGTGATATTTTAATTGTACTGAAATGTGGTTTTATTTGTATGTTAATAAATAAGGTTTGCCTGGAGATCAGAGCCAAATAGCCATTAAGCAGAAATCTGGCGGTGGTAACACACCCTTAATCCGATCACATGGCAGGCAGGGTCTCTGTGTGGTCAAGGACACAGCCAGCATGGTGATACACGCCTTTAATCCCAGTACCAACCATAGAGACCTGGAGGTCCGTATAGACAGGCAGTGATGAGGAAGTCACGTGGCTGGGCTTAGAGCCAATGAGAAGGCAGAACAGAAAGGCAATAAAAACACAAGTCAGGCAGGAAGAAAGTCTCTCTGTGGAAGCGACAGCGATGAGGTGGTAAGATAAGGTAGTCATGGCTCTTCGCTAGTTCTCTGATCTCTTTGGCTATTACCTCAGTATTTGGCTCTGTGTTTCTTATTTAATAAGACTGTTTAGTAATTCATCTACAGGTATTTAGCAATATTCATCCTCATTAAGATTTGCATCTAACTCTGACCGTGTCCAGTTTACCCAGAAATGGCAAAGCCCGTGCATCGGGAAAGTCAAGACCCACGGCCCTCGCTTTATAGTTGTAGGTTAAGGCCATCACTGCGTAGTGTAGCGAGGTGAGTGGTTTTAGTGGTTCTGCTTGCATTTTGCTGATGATGTCACCACTGCGTGAGCCTTTGTTAGCCTCGAGTTCACTCCGTCATGTTCCCTTCAGCTGTGGGTGCTGCCTTGTCAACCTTCTTTCTCTCTCTGCTGCTGCTTCAGACAGGGTTCTTGACATTGCCTTGAGCAGTCTACTCAAAAGTGAGGCTGCCACAGCTCTGCCAACCAGCAGTGTCTCCTCCACGCAGCCTCCGTGACTCCTTCGTAGACGGGGCAGAAAAGAAATACAGGTCGCCACATCAACTCTTGAGTTTACAGATGGGACTTGTACGAAACCAATACTTTTAGGAAGATTAAGATGGCAGTGAGGTTTTGAGAGAGGAAAGTGCAATCAATGTTCTTAGCTGGAATTTTATTTCTTTGGTTAAGAGGGATGATGGGAGAATGATGTAATTCCCCATCAGGTTGACATGGATGGTAATGGGAGTGAAGACTGTGGGGATGTACTGTTTTGGAGGGGACAGAAGGTTTGGTTTTAGTCATCCAATGAATCCAGTGATAACAATAAATTATTAAAAATAATGGTCCATGAGTGTGAATTTAGCCTGTACACAGTATTAGAGAAAGAGCCTGAAGTAGTGGAAAGAATGATCCGGGGTCTTGATTCCCATTTTCTCTAGCTCCATGAGCTTGAGTTGCTCACATGTGCCTTTCCTGATACTCTCTTCCATTGAGAATAACACCCGCTGTATCTACCACACACGTGAGGAAAACATGCAACAAGTTTTCCTGGTGGATAACATGTTTGGATAGATTCAAGGACATCTCTGAATGTGACCCAGGGAACAGGGCCCTCATGTAATCACCACACTTTACTCAACTTCCACCTTTGGGATTGCTTGCCGCTCTTGGATTTTCAGGGTTCAGTCCTGGCAGTCAAATTGCTGACTTGATAATAAATGATGTCCAGGGAGCAGCAGTGACTTCAGGATTGCCTATTCAGCCTGGGTTTCTCAGAGCTGCACACTGCCCTCAACAGAGAACTGTGTTTATCACTTTGCAGATGCAATAAAAATAACAAATGTCCAGAGTAAACCTAATTCACCTATGCTACTTAGTATTTGAAATACATAAATATGTCAAGCAAAAGACCTCTAATAGACCCCTTTATCCTGGTAATAGTGTACATATAATTTTCCTCTCATTAGTACAAAAACTACCCAGGGAACTCTCTGCCCATCCTTCATCCATTTAATCTGCATTAGCTTCCTTTTACCTTGTGTTTAATCTGCTTTCTCCTCAAGGTATTTGAATAAATCAATAGGAATACATGATTGTTTAATGATTTTTAGAAGAGCCCCCTTCGACCACAGCTGCATGATTTAGAATGACTAATTCCACTTTTTACAATTGATCCTTCCCTGTGTGGACCATCCATTTCTGCCAGGCCATTGTGAGAGAATTCTCTAGCAGACTGCTCTCTATTCCCGGGGCTCCTGGAGGCTCTGGCTGCTATGCCGGCTGGGGTGCTCTTCCCTCCTCACCATCTGATTAAGCATCACATAACGGCCCCCTCTCTGGCCCTTGCTCAGCTGCTGCTCCTGGGCAATTTTCTTGCAGCTCTGGTGTGTCTGACTTCAAATTTTCTTTCCCCCTTTTTCCCCCTCTGGCCATTCACGCTTGAGAACACCTAGATTTTCCTGAGCATTTTGATGGAAGAATGGGTCAAAATGTGCCCAGATGGTGGCAGTCCATCTGGGCAGGAACTGTAGGGTATTCTCTGTCTGTGGAGTGGGGGGCATGTATGTGTGCATGTGTGCTTATGGTCTGTACCTGTGTGAGCACGTGAATGCCTAGAGTCCTGACATCCCTATTTTGCGTGGTTACTTTTGAGAATTTTGAATTGGGGCTCAGAGATGTGTGTCTCAGTTGTCATGGGCTCCTTGGACGTTCTGAGTCGGGAACTGTGGTGAGCTCGGGCCTGGAGAAGAGGACGGTGCACAGCGAGAGGTAAAAGGTAGAGAAGCAGAAGCTGTAGAGGCCAAGGACAGTTTCTGCCCTCCTGCCTGAGGTCCTGCCCCGCTGGAGTGTTCTAGTCCTGCCGGACCTGACCGCGTCCCCTTTCTTGATGTCTCCACTCCTGTTTTGGTTACGAATCCCTTGTTCCTGCTCAAGCAAGTGCGATGTCTCCACTACTATAACCCGAGGAAGTGTTATTATAAGAGGGTGATGTTGATTGGCCTCTGCAGTGGTGTGAGATTTCATTAAAGGCAGCATAGAGCTTAATTCTGATTCCTTGTAGATTCATGGGGATATTTTTGTAGTATTTCAAGTTCACAGAAAAATAGGCAAACAGATTCTCCTCAGGCTCCCTGAACCAATGTTCAGTGGTAAAGTAAATGGATTGCTTCTCTATTATACACAAAATAACACTGAATATGCATTGCCATTGTTGGAAAACTGCATTTTAAAATGGATTTTGTCATGAATGTCAGTGGTCTGCCCCTATCACCACATTCCCTGAACTTCTTTTCTCATTTATTGTCTAAAATGGAGGAGGAAATTTCTTATTCTTGTGGTTGTGGCGAGAATTAAACAGACGCCATAAGTTGATTCCTTGGACTTAGCTGAAGTCCATTTGATTAGCACAGTTGACGCTGAGTGCCTTTGATGCTCCCCTACAGTAACAGCTAAAACCAAGGAGTTCTCACCCTCTGCCAGGCACTCCCGACTTAGCCCCACTTTGTGCTAGTTTAGTGATTTCATGCCAGCTGTGAGGGATGGGCACAACCCGTGGGGGATGGGGCACAGCCGTAGATGCTGTGTTCCTCAGCCTCTGCACTCCCCTTCTCATCCTCGCCCAACTACCCAGCTGTGGTGGGGGAAGCAGGATGACGAGTAGTAACATTCAACCAGCTTCCGCTCCGGGAAATTTTAAGTTAAAATCAATTCTCTACTACTGAAAAGATTTCCAGCTAAGAAAATGTAATCATAGATAAACTGATTCTGCATGTTTCGAGAGAACTTCTAAAATGACAAAAAACGTGTGTTTATTTCGTTTTGCATGACTCAGATAACACTGTCACAATTGCAGCTGTTAAGCCTTGCGGTGGTGTGAATGAAGGTGTTCTCCACATTCCCCAGCATCTGAACGTCTGGTCCCAGTTGGTGCATTGTTTGGGTGGGTTTAGAAGATGTGGTCTTGCTGGAGAAAGTATGTTACTGGGACAAGTTCGAGGGTCCAAAGGCCCTGCACTGTCCCCAGGGCACTCTGGGAGCGTCTCAGCTGCTATTCCAGTCACCTGTCACCTCTTCACGCCACAGTGGACTCATCCCTTGGGAACCGTGAGCCAGACAACTCCCTTCTTCTAGAAGTTGCCTTGGTCTTGGTGTTTCACCACAGCAATAGCGAGCAACTAAGACAAGTTTATACAAAATGGCAAGAATTTGGGCCTAAGGAATCATCTGTGCTCAGGGCAGTCATTGCCAAGGTCACCAAGTGACATGGGGAATTATCAGGGTAGGGTTCAGCTCCATAGCGCCAATGATGTCCAGACCTTGGCTGCCTCAAGCTTCAGTTAGGATAGGACGCAGGTAGATTTTTTTTTTTTTAAATATGAGGATTAAGTCTACCCTTGTTGGAGATGAAAACTAGCGACAGGAATACATATCCATCGGACAAAACAGCAGCAAAACTCGGCTGCATGGTGTGCCAACTCAGTTTGATTCATAAGGAACTCATGAAGCCCAGGCACATGGAGGTTCCACAGATGATGACAAAGCGGGGATTTCAACCCAGGCAATACAACTGAACAGCTCTGTGTTTTACCCTCTCCTCCTGTTCACCATCTTGGTTTCATATAAAGAGAAGGACAGCTTGCCAGTGTGTGTGATTGTCTGAGTGAGAACGGCCCCCACAGGCTCAGTTATTTGAATGATTGGTCCCAGTTAGTGGAACTGTTTGAGAAGGATTAGGAGCGTGGCCTTACTGGAGAAAGTGTGTCCCTGGGGGTGGTGGGTGTTTGAGGTTTCAAATATATGAACTGATATGTCTGAATACCATGCAGCATTGCTCTTTCACTGGCTCTCCCAATCCACATTTGTATAAATCCAATTTGTATAAATTGCTAGTTCAATGAAGGCATACAATACTTTATTTAAATTTAGTAACTAATGGCATTGTAAATGCTGAAATTTGGTTTGTGGGTGGGTGGGTGGGTGAGGGTAGGCATTATACACTGGTGCTTATAAATGTTATTTATTTACTTACTCTTAATATTTGTGTGTGTATGTTTGTGTGCGAGGGTGGTGGTATGTTCAGTGTTATGGTCAAAGGGCAGCCCCCAGGCTGCTCATCACTTCCGTCTGGTTTGAGGCTGGAGTCTCCCTTTGTTTGCTGCCGTTCTGTGTACTCCACACTAGCTGCTGATGAGCTTCCAGAGGACTGTCCGGGCCATGGGTTAGGGGTGGGCTGGCAGGGCGTGGAGCAGGATGCTCCTGTCTCTGCCTGCCCCATGAATGCCGAGTTTACAGACATGCACCACCATCCTGGCTTCTCTGGGGGGACTGAACTCAAATCATCAGGCTTGGGTGGCAAAGCTTTTGATAAACCCGCTGAGCCGTCCGCTCTTGCCCCACATCGGTGTTTTTATGTGTTTTGGTAACAGCAGGACCAGTGACAGGAAAGGGTGGGGGGGGCTTTGAGACATTTGCTCAGCTGGGAGGGAGGGAGGGAGGGAGTGGATGAAGATTCTGGTCGACAAGCCAAGTTAGGAACATTCGAACCAGCGAAGGGGCTCTCACGGTTGAATGCTTGTTGCTGGCCGACTTGGAGGGTACTTCTTCATGTGGGGTTTCAGGGAGGCTTGGCTGACCCTAGGAGCACTTTCTCCAGTAAAGCGTTGGAAGGTATCTTGTTTGTAGCTCAGGATGGTGTGTGTTAAAATGTCCTAGTCCTCCTTGATCTTAGAACGTCAGTGCCGGGCTCACGTCACCTGGCTGAAGGGCTGGCGGTGACTGAGGTGGGACTGTCATTGAGAGTCTTCTCTTGAGATTAAGAAACTGAGTTTCGACCGGGCGGGTGGTGGCGCACGCCTTTAATCCCAGCACTCGGGAGCAGAGGCAGGCGGATCTCTGTGAGTTCGAGCCAGCCTGGGCTACAAGTGAGTCCCAGGAAAGGCGCAAAGCTACACAGAGAAACCCTGTCTCGAAAAACCAAAAAAAAAAAAAAAAAGAAAAAAAAAAGGAAAAAAAAAAAAAAAAAAAAAAAAGAAACTGAGTTTCTGCTGCCCCTGGACTGGCTGTACTCCTAGCAGGCTAGCTCATCCTTCAAACCAGAAGGTACTTTATTCCTGACCAGCTCTCCAGCTGGAGCCTGAGCCGGAAGACAGTGGACAGCGCTGGCCACTCCTGCATCCTGTATTCACAATGACTTGACCGGAGAAGCCCGATCCTTGGCCTCACGAGTCCATGCTTTCTTTACAGGAATCGCTTGGAGCCAGGGTGATACTGCCTTTACGATGGACGGAGTGCATAGTTACACAGAATGGAGCTCACCACACTCACCAAGCCAGAGACACAGTCTAAATGACTCAAGCAGACAAATATTATTCATAATTTTTTTTTTAAAAGTTCGGCGGCGCAGCATTAAATCTGGCTGTCTGCTTCACAGCTGTAACTCCTGGCGACGTCCTGAAGCTAGTGCCCTGAGTCAGAGCTGGAGGCTGAGCAAGCTCTTGGGTCACAGATGCTGTCTTTAATATGTGCAATCGAGCATTATGATTTTTAGCAGAACATTTGTCAGGGTGACAAGTATGGGATACATCACCAGAAATGAAAAGTTAGAAATGATCCCTCATATGTTTGAAGCTTCTAAAATTATGTGGTTCATTTACATCCTAAATTTTTATCGTATGTAAGAACTTATGATCTAAATAGACCCAAGCAAAAGTCACTCTTTTTGTGTGTAGTATGAATCCTTTTCCTTCTTTCACTTGGGGGTGAGGTCAGTGAGAAAAGAGTTTAATTTTTTTTTTTTGACTTCACGTTTGCAAGTAAAGAATGTTTCTCTGGCTTGAAGTGATTGTGTGTCATAAGTACAAGGCATGGTTAATAGACTATATAAAATGTTCTCGTGCATAGACGCGTGCACGGGTGGACACATGTATACACATTTCTACATGAGATTGCTAATGGACTGTTTTAAACCCTTACATCAACTGTTTTTTAAACAAACTCTTTGAGCCCATCGCTTAAAATGTTTGCATTTTGGAGCCGATCAAAGTCTTGAAGTTTTGTGTGAATCAATAGACTGGCATGACCTGTGGGGATTGTTTGAAGAATGCGCTGCCGCGGGTCTTGCCAGCCAGTCTGTGAAGAATGCCCTCTGTTTCTGCCTCCCCACCGTACCTTCTTTTATCCTCTGCCTGTCCTCCGAGGACATGTGGAATTCTTCCCAGCCCCACTCTGCTTAACCTTGCTTCTGATCTTTCTATTCCAGTCCTAGACTCTCTCACACACAAAACATCTTCTCTGACAACACCTGGTGTAAACCGATCCCAAGACCTGGCCCCTTGCTTTGCATACAGTTAGCTTGGCTCATGTGTCCTGAAGGGGTTGCCTTGGATTTGGCACAGAGGCCCTTGATGTCAAGCCAAGCAAAGATGTGGGCAGCATGCCCAAGCTTGAATCGCTGAGCTGGCTACCTGTGCAGCACAAGGTACTTGTGGCAAGCTGTTACTATGCCCCTAGGCTGTTACTGCACCCCACTTCCTGGACTGGCTAATATCTTATTTCACTTGAGATGGATGTGGGCATTCAACTGGCTTGAATCATAATGTTCTAATTTTGGTGTGTGAAAATGTAAATAAAGAAATTTACTTTCTCACCAAATTGCCAGCAAATCATTCTTACCAAACACCCCTCAAAGTGATAATAGTACTTTTTCTACAAAATGATGTTTAAATTGCAGAATGCTTCTCACTTATTTAGGAAATATTTCTTGCTTGGTTTTATGTTAGACATGATTAAATAAAATGTGGCTTAGGAACCAGGTCCTCTAAGGCAATTTAATTGGCTCTTTTTGTTAACTGGTAGGGAGACGATACATTTGGTACAGATTTCAACCCTCGTGATGGAAAAACAGTGGCACAAAATTAATGTCCCTATGGATCAGGACTCTCTGTAGCTATAGACTATTGGGACATCTGGATGGCTGAAAGTTGCCTTTTATCCTCAGAGGAATAGGATACCTCTGAGTAAGACGTATTCCAACATCAAGGTGTTAAAATATGCCCCCACCCCCATCCACACACTGCCCAGTTGCCTACGCTATGGAAGTCGTGTTTTCCGCTAAGTTGTGACACCATTGAAGCCTTACACCAGAGCTCACACACATCTTCTGTGCTCCTTTCAACACAGAGCTAGGAGTTCATTCTTGGAGTTGGAAGTTTTTCCTTCTTGTTGAGCTGAATTAGGGCACAAATATGATGAGTGAGCAAGGAACTCTGCCTCACGAGAGAGTATCTCAAGGAACAGACCAGTCCAGAGAACAGCACGGAACGCAGGCAGGCTTTGGTCAGGTGTGGAGCCATTTCAGCAAACTTCAAGTCGTTCAGGGAAGTGCCACTCGAACTTCGGGTCTCAGCTGCTTTGTGTGCAAAGAGTTCTGCAGAAACACCAAGTCTTCACTGTGCCTCCAACTCGAGGCCTGTGAAGGTGTGAACCCCTCCAGTGTATTTATACTTTTGTGCACCTTTTCCAAAAACTGTTGATGTGAAGCACTCTCTTCTTTTTTAAAATACAGTTTTCACATGATTTAAGAATTTCATTCATGCATACGTGCAATTTTGACGATATTCACTTGCCCTAACTCCTCCCATATCCATCCCCACCCCATTTAAAAAATGGCTTCAGCTTGAATATATTTGGAAAATGTGGTTAACTAAACTTGGCTCCTTTCTAAACTACAGAGATTATCCAAGTCATTCTGAATGCCCACACCCATTGTGACTGTTCAGACTCAAGACAAAGCTTGGCTCCCCTTTTGTGTTAAGGAATAGATATTACTGTCGCAAGGCATACTGATGTTTCCCAGAACACAGTTTAAGAACAGTGGTAAAGGTCAAAGACTTTGCAGTGGTTTGGATAATGCCATTCTTTTTTAAATTTAAGTAAATTTAACCTGCTCCGATTGGATACGGTTCACTCAAATTTCCCCAAATGTGTGTAGCATTTGAGAGATTAGTGAAACCCATTTTCTTAAAAGTAAATTCACCTCAGGCTCTTGTTGTGGGCAAGCTCAACTCTTCCCTAACCATTGTGCTATCATGCTGGCAGTTCTAATTTATCAAGGTTAATATACTGCCAGTTTTTACTGCTCAAATCCCTATCCTAAAGCAACCAGGCTTGCAAACCAGGGCGCGGTAAATGGCTGTTGGCTAAAGCTCACAGCAGAAACATAAATGCCTTTTGGCACCATGAACTGGCATGGGTGGACATCAACGCTTATTTGCTGGGCTTTTTTCTCCATTTGAGCCAGAGACATTTGAACCTATTTAAAGTTCTGGATGTTCAGAGCCACTGTTCTGTGGGATCATTAGAGAACTGTACTACAACAATTTCTGGGAAGCAGAGTGCTCCAGGTCAGCAGCCGGTGTTTCAAAGTCCTGCATTTCCTTCCTCTTTCGGGTACGTGGCACTATTCTACTGTGACTGAATCACCGTCACCATTTCTACCGCCACCATTGATGACCCCCGTTATGAGTGCTTCCTGCATTAAGAATGCCACAAACAGTACTTCATTCAATTCTTACAACAGTTCTTTAAGGCAGGTTTTATATGTGATAAAAGTGAGTTTGTTAAGAGATTAATGACATTTGAGCTTAGTCCTGCCGAATGCTAGAGCACTTGCTACTTACACATTACACTTCCCAAGCTTAGACATGCTCCCAAGGGGGTCACACACGCACATTATATGCTTATTAAATTACACATTTTCCTTTACTGTTCTGGCTATGTCCTGGTCTAGTTGGTGACATTGCTTTCATCTTGTATCTGTTAGCTAGATTCTCTTCCCAAGTCCAGGAAGCGTTTGGATGTAGTATACAGGTAATCCTTCGTAGAGGGAGGGTGAAATAAATAGGTTTTGCTTAACACAATTGAATTAAATAACACTAGTTCCTCAATAACATGATTCCAACTCCAGGTCTTACTATTTTTAACCCCCCTCTCTCATGTGTGTATGTACGTGTGTGTGTGTGTGTGTGTGTGTGTGTGTGTTGTGTGTGTGTGTGCAGACGACTGTCTCACATAGTACCTGTGTAGTGGGTCAGAGACCTCTCTTCTACCAGTTTGAGGCAGGATCTCTTGTTGGCCACACCTACATACATCAAGCTAGTTGGCCACACCTACATACATCAAGTTTCTGAGGATTTGATTATCTCTGCCTGCCATGTTATTGTAGGAATCTTGTGACTAAAGATGAGCATGCTACGGCCCCAGCTTCACAGGGGTTCTAGAGATCCAGACTCTCCCTACTCTTATACAGCAAGTGATTTACCCACTGAACAGTCTCCCTGACTGTCAGTTAAATATCAACCATAGTTGCATAAAATGCAGATGCTGCTATTAGCTCTTCGGTCCACAAATCAGTGTGTAAAATAGTGGATGTCCATTATTGTCCGTGCCTGAGCATATTAGTTCTGCAAAACTCTCACTAATTGGCCACTGAGTATCTGTTGGCTCACGCTTAGATAGTGGGTATACAATTGTGTTGCTTTCTTGTCTTTTCCTATGGTTTCTATCTAGAGCACTCCTTGATGGCTCACATGTTAAAGGCTCAGTTGCTAGCTGGTGGGCTTTGTGGAAGTGATTGGATTACCAGGACTCTGATTTCATCAGTGGATTGATGTGATTTCATCCATGGATGGAGTTATCATCTCATAGCACTACAGAGGTTGTCTCTATTTAGCTGGCAGGCCAGCTGGAGGAAGTAGGTCACTCACTGGTGGTGAGTATCTCAATGGCTTTTCCTTGTCTCTCTGTTTCCTGGCCACCATGAAGTGAGCAGCTTTCCTCCTCCACACACTGGATCCTGGAGATGAAGGGCAGAGTTAGAGATGTCACACAAGCGCAGATCCGGGCACAGCAGATGGAGAGAGGCAGTCACACACACACTGCACAGACTCTCAGTGTGCTTCCAGAGGGACTTGAGGGAGACCCAACCACCCATGAAGAAAGTGCTCGTGACGGAAAGATGAGCGTGTCCCAGACGGAGTGACAGAGATCTTTCAAACATCAATGGAGACATTTGACTTCACAAAAAGTGCAAAACTGTGTCTGAGGCTTGAGGACTGCTATGTACTTAGAAAAGTGAACAGCAATGTGTGGAGCGTGGAAAAGCGGTTATGTGATTGGAGAAGAAGCAAGTGATGTGTTAGCATCTTATTTCATGGCATTCTCTCTATATGCATGCATGTGCACACTGTGTGTGTGTGTGTGTGTACACATGCTATGGAGATGGCTCTCTTCTTACACCACGTGGTCCTGGGAGTTGAATTCAGGTCATCAGACGTAGTGGCGGTACCTTTATGTGTTTGAACTATCTCACTGTCTATTTTAGTATTCTTAATTTTTTTATATAAAGCAATGAAACACATTAATGTTTCTGTTTTCTAATCACAGTGTACTAAGTAAATATTAGATTCTATCATTTTTACTTTTCATTTTATTATATGCTTACCACTTATGGAAAGCTTTATTTATTTTCCATTATGTGTACATGTGCATATATGTGCATGTGTATTTGGGTGTCTGAGAAGTCCAGAAGAGAGTTGGCTCCCCTGGGACTAGAGTTCAGACGGCTGTGAGCCTTCCAACATGGGTGCTGAAAACCAAAGGTGCCTCTTTTGAAGAGCGTACATATCTTAACTGCTGAGTGAGCCATTTTTCCAGCACCAGAAAGAAAGTTTTCAATATTTGGACAAAATTTTACATTATGGGGTCATCATAATTTTTCTTCCTGTTATTAAAACTGTTTTGTGGGGTTGGAAAGATGGTCTTTCAGAGGACCAAGTTTCAATTCCTAGCACCCATGTGGCAACTCCCATCCATCTATAACTCAAGCTCCAGTGAATCTGACTCCTTCACGCAGACATGCATATAGACCAAACACCAAACACAAATAATAATAAAAATTATTCAAAGAAAGAGAGACTGCTTTTGTGGCTTCAGCTTGTTGCTCTTCTCCATGGTCTTAAGCTAGCATGCAAAGTGAAGACTTTAACTTAGAGAAAAATATGCCCACAAATTAAAATTTCTACATACCAACTTGAATGGAAAATTATGTTTCCTATGCAGAGCCATAAGTAAGGACTTCATAACTAGGGCACCCATTAAGACTGTTTCAAAAAGAATAAACATTTGAAATTGCTCAGTAGTGGAAGGAAGTCAGATACAGGACACTATAGTGATGATAGAAATGTACACATCAAATTATTTTCCTCGTAATACTTTGATACCAACACCAAAACTCCAGATATGTCTATTTGGGCCATAGAATGACCCAGTGGTTAAGAATGCTTGCTGCTCTTCCATAGGAACCAAGGTTGGTTACCACCACCTATAACTTCAGATTCAGGGGGTCTGATACCATCTTCTTGGCCGCCACGGTACATACACTCACATGCACACACCCTCACATAGATGCACATGCATACACATAATTAAATTTTAAAAATCTTTAAAGATGTACCAATTAAGTGCAGAGTGTGAGCCAAGTGGAAACTATTTGACTTTTTCTGAACTAATCTGTGAGATTGGAAATGCTGTTACAAGACTCTGGAATATTATTTTTTTTTAAGGCAAAATAAGATTTATAGTATCTTGCTCATACTCTGTAGATCCAGGTAGAGCTGGACGGCAGAGCTGGCAAAGTTGATGTGCTGAGCTAAGGACTAAGCAGTCCCTCGCTCACTTACTCAACCAGTCACTTTTAGCAGAGATCCCTCCAACAGCCACAAACATGAGTTGGGTGATGTCAATCCTGGATCAAAGCAGATCATGGCTTCCGCACTGTCTAGATTGGCACTCTGCCACTTCCACGGTCATTTCCCCTGCTGGCTACACCAACCCCAGTGAGCGGGCCCTGTAAAGGTCTAGCCTCCACCACCGCATTTTGTAATGCTCGTGGTTGCTTTAGCCTTCCTGTGGATGGAGGCTGGCTCTGGCATGGGTTTCATTGAGTCCCTAGAACACAAACAGTGAAGGCCTCATCTGTTGTCCCTGGGAATTGGTGGGTTTCTGATTCCCCAGGGAAGGTTCTGGCCTCCTTAGAGGTTTTGTCCTCCACAGTGAGTGCTGATGTCATCTGGAGAGTTGATTTCCTTAAGAGAATTCTCTCTTTTGGGGCTTCACCCCTCCGGGGCTTCCCTGGAGAATGTATGTCCCAAATGGCAACTATAGGGAAGCTGAAAACCCTATGAAGGAAATTTGACTAATGAAAGATGAGGACTGAAAGCTAATGGACCTTTGCTTGGTTTTCTTTCCTGAGTATTAGTTCACATTGCTTACCTGTAGCCCTTTCTGAAAATACCCCCAACGTAACTAGACCACCAATGATGTGGCATCAACTTGGTAATGAACTGCCTTGTACTATTAACAGAGTTCAGAGGCAGCATTCAGAATGGATGAAAATCTTTAATTTAGCAGGATTAAGATCTAGGCTATATAAACACTGAGTGATTAAACACAAACCCCCAACAATCCAGTTAATAAATAGACATACATAATGGACAGCTTTTAAAGTGACATACAAATGGTCAGTAGGATATAAAACATGTACAAAGTGTTAGCTGTCAGGAAAATGCACATAAGAGAATACACCGAGATTCATCTTACCCAGTCTGACGATTAATCCCCGAGAAAACCCAACAACAAATGCTGGGGGATGTGTGGAAGAGGAGGAGGGCCTCTGCACTGTGGGAGGAATGTGCATGGGAGCAGCCACTGTGGAAATTACGTGAAAGTCCTTTCAAAGCTAGAACCACCATGTGACCCAGCCATACCACTCCCGAGCATCCCCCAAAGAATCCAACAGCACTCTCATTCATTATGTACCAGAGATGCAGCACCTACCTAGAGGCTGTTGCATCTATCATCTTCTATATCTACATCTATCTATCTATCTATCTATTATCTATCTTCTATCTATCTATTATCTATCTCTATCTATCTATCTATCTATCTATCTATCATCACCTACCTACCTATCCATCACCTATCTAGTCTATCCACCCACCTATCTGTCTATCAGTCATCATCTATCATTCATCTATCTTGCCTATCATCTATGATCTATCTGAAAATAGCATGAAGACTATTTGATGGGGGGAGAAAGGGACAAGTGTGAACGGGGGTGGCAAAAGATAACATATTGGGGTGAACATGAGGAATGTACACGATATATGTATAGAAATGCCAAGAAGAAGCCCATTATTGGTTGCTGAGGAGATAACTCAGTGGCTAAGAAACTTCCTGTATGTGAAGACCCAAGCTTCAACCCTAGCCCAGTGAACATTGTTCGAGGCTGCAGGCCCTGTAACTGCGGGCGGAGACACAAGGATGGCCGGGCTTGCTGGCCACCTGTGTAGCTTCAGGGTTAGTCAGAGGTTTTGTCTCAAAGGAATAAGTAGAGTGACAGAGTAGGACACCCGACACCCTCCTGTACACCATGTATGTGAGCACAGACACTTGCTCACACACATACATACACACACACACACACACACACACACACACACACACACACCCACCCCAGACCTTGAAAAATTTCCAGGCAATGAAACCTTTCACAAATTTCAATTCTGTCATTAAGCCACCACTAACAACACTAATCGTTGTTTGTTCAGAATTACCCAGGGAAGAGATTATTCCAGGTGTCGCTATTCCAGTCTTTACCCCGTTTTCTCTGGGACACAATCTCCACCACCAACCCCCTGAGGAGCTACCCAAAGTGTGTGTGGGGGATTACATAAACCTAAATGGAATTATTCAGAAGATCGTTTCCATTTGGAGAAGGAGCCTCCTTTCCGAGGACAGGAAACACAGGCCACCTCCCACCCTGCTGATCCGGCCCTTGAGGTGTGCAAGCCTCCACAGATCAGTGCACAGAGCCACTGGCTGCATGTGGACAGGCTCTGTCCCCTGTTACTGCCTGCTGGTCTTGAAAACCATTAATCCTATTAATTCGTATCAAAAGACTGGCAGCAATTGTACAAATGAGTAAACACAGAGCTGAAAGTGTAATCATACAGGTCCGGCAAATTGGATTCAGGTCTTCATTGAACAATCCTGTTTCAATTGAGCAATTTCATTATCACCATCACCGGAACAAATCACTTTATTAAACACAAGGAGCTTTTGTGGAGAAATTTCTTCTTGTGGGCAGCATTATGAAGCTCTCAAACATAAAAACAGCACTTACAGTTGTCAAGGGGTTTCTTTAAGCAATTCAACTAATGGCTTACGACAAGAAGGACTTGGAATGCTCATTCAAGCCTTCCATTTTGCTATGCAGCTGTAATTTTTTTTCATTCTAAGGGGAAAAAGCCCTTTTGATGCTTTTAGTGGAATTAAATTTTTCAGTAAGGAGTTTGCTGACAAGAGTGTTCTCTCTCTCCCTCTCCCTCCCTCCCTTCTTCCTTCTTTGAAGGACAGTGGAGTTTGAGGAAGCAGGATATTACAGAATAAGACAATATTTATTTGTACTAGTCGAAGCCATTTATTAACTGAAAACTTTTGCACAGAGGCCTGGAGACGTTATAAACCTGTGTCCCATGACTGGGCCAGAGAGCAGAACTGTAGGGGCGGTCAAGCATCAGCTTGCTTTCTGCATTTCCTTCTTGGCAAGTAGAGCCCTGGGGAGACCAGAGGTGGACATGACTATGGCTCCTGAGGTTGTAGGCAGCGAGAGAGTTCCTACACTGGATCATCCTACCTGGGAGTAGGGCTCGCCAGACAGAGAAGTAAATAAAACTTACGAGAAACCAGGGAGAAAAGAAACAAATAAGGTCCAATATCTGAAGGTGCCAAGTATCACAAGCACCCCCATTCCCTCCCCTCCCACTCCCTCCCTCCACCCCCCACCCCTGGTCCTATGGCAGTGACAGCCATTGAGGAAAGGGTGGCTCCCATCGGCTGAGCTGCCCCTAAGTGGCGTAGCTCCCCGGATGCAGCCTTCACAAGGCATGTCTATGATGAGGTGGTCTTCCCAGTGTGGCAGCCACCTTCCAGCAACCTTGCAGCCCGACTCCCGGAAGTAACCCTAATAAACTCAACCTCTCACTAAGCTATCCGTGAAGGGAATGCTTTCTTTGGTCTGTTCTTGGTCCCCCATTTGGAAAATGTGCAGTGATTAAAATACAGAATCTGAGTGATAAGGCAGACTCGGGACTCGCTGGGCCGGCTACAAACCCCGTGGAGTTTTCTGCCGTGACAGAAGCAGTCTTCTCTCGTGTCTCCCACTGTGACGACTGCTCTCAATCTAAGGTGCTCGTCTCTGGAAATCTGTCCAAGGTAACAAACAGACCGAGGTGTAGTGTTACTTGATTGTGCTTAATTTTAATTAGCTTTAATTTAGATAGCCGTGTGTGGCTGTGACCTTTCCACTGAACAGCACAGGTCTGAAGTACTGGAGCTGTGAGGGCTGAGCAGAGTGGCATACAGCTCCTCTACAGACTTCTGTGAGATGCTCAGCAGAGTGAGGAAAGGTCAGCAAAAACCGGCAGAGGTGGGAAATCTCCACAGGAAACATTTGCTGCTGATTAATTATTTAATAAACTACTAGGATTGTTCAGTATCATTCCAGGGAGACTGTTCTCATTCTGGTTCAGCTCTTAGATCTTAAATTTTGATCAACCAAGACCATGGATCCAGTAGAGATTACTATGTAGATAATCAAAAAAAGTTACTGTATTTGAAAACCAATAGATTTGATTATAGACAATTAATTTCCTTAGAGGGCTGGGTTTTCTCCACATTGGTTCTTTCGTCAGATGATTTGTTAAGGGGCAGCACCCCCTGAATCTGGGCTCTGCAGAATGCCCCAGAGGGCTCACAGTACACAGAGTGGTCCCACAGAGACACGAATGCTCACCCCAACCCATCGGAAATCATTTCACTTCATCAGCACGCATGTACATGTCACCTGTTTGGAAAAGCCCTCCTGGATTTCTCTACTCCCCATATACATGGGCAGAGCTGACTTCTAGTCACTGTGACTTCCTAGAAGGACTGACCACCATAAAGATGTAAATCTACAATTACTGGTGCCATTTCTGCTAAAGAACAGAGGCTGCCCAAGAACAGTTAGACCAAGGATGTTGAGTCAAGAGGTGGGGAACAAGAGACAGCCTGCTGGTGGATTTTACCACTTGCTGCCCCTCAGGATTTCCAGTGACATGGAAGGAAGGCTTCTTCTGTTTTGGATTAAAATATTTTTAGCTAGGTTTTATTGCTCAAACTAAGACTATTTTTGTTTGTTTGTTTGTTTTTTCGAGACAGGTTTCTCTGTGTAGTTTTGGTACCTGTCCTGGAACTCTGTAGACCAGGCTGGTCTTGAACTCACAGGATCCGCCTGCCTCTGCCTCCCGAGTGCTGGGATTAAAGGCGTGCGCCACCGCCGCCAGGCGACCGTTCTTCCAGTGTCTTCATTTCTAGTATCTGGACTCATTGCTGGTATCTCTTCTTTCCCAGGCTGTAGGATGTAGTGAGGCAAACACTGACGTAACTGCCCTTCCCACCTTGAAGAGATGCTGGCTTTGGATGTTTTTCTACAGACTTTCTAAGTCCACAGCTCCTTCTCAGGTGAGATGTCTCCTCGCTTTCTCTCGGTGATGAAAATGGGTGCTGATTACACTGCCTTACAGATTTGTGTGGTAACTGTATGAACTAGCATTAAGGCAATGCTATAAAGGCACTCCATGTGCGTGTGATCCCATTCTTAGCTTTCTGTAATGTTGACAGATCCCTGTTCAATTGATTGTGCCTAGGCTTCGTCTGATCTGTTTACACAGATGCGAGTGGTCCAGGTGTGATTTCACTGGAGTGTAAGTGATTGCTCAATGCCTACCACTTTCTCTCACTGATGTTTACTTATTAATGCACAGGAGTCTCTACTTTTGAACTGGTTTTTTATTTTTGCTTGCACAGGAAGTGGTTCTAACAGGAGAAATGAGGGTAAGAGCAGTCATTTGACCAGGACCAAGGAGAGTGCGCTCCATCCGGCTCTCTTTTCCTCCCAAGAGAGAAGACTCATGGCCCCAAGATAGCCCATAGACCCTGTCCTTAACACACTGGAGTCCTGAGCACTGGGAGTCTCTCAGCTGAAGTCTTGCAAAGGTATCTAGGTTTGTCCATCTAAGTTCTAGATTTGTCCATTTACGTTCTAGATTTAAGCATCTAACTTTCAGCTTTGTGTACCTAAGTTCTAGATTTGTCCATCTAAGTTTAGATTTGTCCATCTAAGTTCTAGATTTGAGCATCTAACTTCCAGCTCTGTGTATCTAAGTGCTTTAAGAGATTTTTGAGAATAATGTTTTAACCCACTGTGCAGGCTCATGTTTATTTCAAATTCTAGCATTTGAAAGCCTGAGGCAGGAGGGTTTCCCAGCACTTAAAAGGCGTGGGCAGGAGAATTACTGTGAATTTGAGGCTAGCCTGGACTCGGTAGGAAGTTCCAAACTATCCTGCTATAGTGAGAAGCCCTGTCTCAAAACAACAAACAAAACCCCAAAGGGAAGCAAACAAGAATCATGTTTAATGCCTAGTTCACTTCTCCAATCTACCACCTGACTCTAGAAGCATCAGTTTGGGTCAGCCCTAAATGAAATGAATTCTGGGAAACCCATGCCTGACTGGCATTCACCATAGCATCCCCTCATCCAGTCATTCAGTTAGTAATCTGATAGGTGTGTGTGCATGGGCATGAGTGTGTGTGTGTGTGTGTGTGTGTGTGTGTGTGTGTTGTGTGTCTGTGTCTGTGTCTGTGTCTGTGTCTGTGTGTCTGTGTGAGATAACAAGACTATGATGTGACCTTTAACCTTAAGTAAGAGCCTTCAGTCTTCAGAAACACTGAAGTACTATGTTAGTGACATCTTTCAGCTCTTTAGTGCATCTCCAGACCATCGTCCCTGAAAACAGAGTCTGAGACGATGTGTGGCTGAAAGACTCCTTTTTAAAAACATTTATCGACAAGAAAAGGAATCCTTGCTCTTCTTACTTCATTAAAAGAGCTGTGTCAAAAGGCTGGATGGCCCTGTCCCTGTGGGCATTGCCCCCGCACAGCTGCAGTGGGCGCCCTCCTTGCTGGCTGTGCTAGAGGACACCCCCGCGCCCCCCTGCGCCCCCTGTGCCCCCCCTGCCCCGAGCCAAGCATTGCAACCCAGAACTCACAGTGGCGGCTAGCTGCTGGCTGTCTGTACCTGTCTCTGATGCCTTCTTCCTTTAGTGCAGTTGACCATGCATCTCCTGCAGGTGGACGAGGGCTGCCTTCGCAACTCAGTCTTCAGCATCTTTAGCAGTGGCGACCCACCAGTCCTTTGGCTGAGCTGAGTGTAGGAAGGTTAGGGCATTGACTGAAGTAAGGTGATATCGAGAGAATTCACTCATTCAACAACATTTTACCCCACGGAGACACGGAGGCTCTGCTTTGGACATCGATTTCCACACCACTCAAGGTCTCTTGGGTAAATTAAGCTTTTAGCTTTGTGGCATTAAGACTTTATATCAGCCATTCTCTCTCAGTTTTGACATGGTTTGTTCCTCCCTATCTACCTCCGCTGCCAAAACTTCCCTAAATGTCTAAAAACCTACATCTTCTTCTGTTCTTTTTCTATACAAACTTTAGGTCCCCACAGCTCCATATTCAGCAGATACGGGGCGTAAAAATGAAGGCTTTCGGCCTGAGAGGGAGCCTTCAGACGACCTGCTGTTTGGAGATCGTCATAGAATTTCCCAGTTTTCACAGAAGAAATGGAATTGAAAAGACGTCACCATTCAAGTTGAAACAAAACTCTCTCCTTTTGTACATCATCAGCTAGCTACTAATTAGCGAGAGCCTCATAAGTAGTGAATCAGACCAGAGACTCAGGGCTCCTATCAGCACAGACACTTCACATCCATGGCAAGCCTGCTCTCCCAGGACTCCTACGTGGCAGCTCTGGCCTGCCAAGTCCCGTTACGAAGGATTTATTTAAAAGATACCTATTTAAAGCATTTCCTCCTCGACAATGAAGACTCTCTGTGTATTTCAGTAGACATTTAAAATCACATTCATAATCTTTTTGAAATCTTTCCCTCTTGTAAATGACTTGGCTTCAAAGCCAGTTGGCATGGCAGGCTCTGGTGATGGAAGGGAAAGCTGTGAGGAAAAACAATGAAACTAATGATTTGCCACCGGAATACACACCGTGCCCTGGCTCTGGCTGGGTCACAGACTTGGGGGCCAGAGGTCATGGGACCCTAGAGCAACGATGAGCTTTAAGTCCCCGAGTGTCTCCCTCTGCTTTTGAGTGACTCCAAGGACTTGTGAAGGTGCCTTAAACCTAACATCTCATTAGTCCTCATTCTCTGTTCTTCTGCACGATGCTTGTCTTCTCTTAGTTACTTCTCTTATTGCTGTGAGGAAAATATCAGAGAGAAGCAGCTTAAGGAAGGAAGGATTTATTTGAGTTTACAGTTTAAAGGATCCAGCGCACCGTGGTGGATCCGATAGTGGTTTAAAGGGATCCAGTGCACCGTGGTGGATCATACAGTGGTTTAAAGGGATCCAGTCCACGATGGTGGGTCAGTCAGTGGTTTAAAGGGATCCATGCACCATGGTGGATCTGACAGTGGTTTAAAGGGATCCAGCCACCGTGGTGGTGGATCCGATAGTGGTTTAAAGGATCCAGTGCACCGTGGTGGATCCGACAGTGGTTTAAAGGGATCCAGTCCACCGTGGTGGATCTGATAGTGTTTAAAGGGATCCAGTCCACTGTGGTGGATCCGATAGTGGTTTAAAGATCCAGTCCACCGTGGTGGGTCAGACAGTTGGTTTAAAGGGATCCAGTCCACCATGGTGGATCACACAGTGGTAGAGATTTGCATCTCCTAAATGAGTTTCTATATCTAGACACTGTGTGGAATCCAGATTGTCCTGCATGCTCCTGTACTTGTATGTAAATTGTAACTCTTCATTGTTTTCTACCCTTCGGTTCAGGATTCCACAGCATAGATATGAAGTTACTGCTCTTGTTCTAAAGCCTGACATTGAATGCTGAAGGGGTAGCTTGGTGGCAAATGCATATCTAGAGCACACAAAGCTGTGGCTTGACCCTGGCACCATGAAGTGTCAGGAGAAGAAGGGGGAGCAGGAGGAGGGAGAGGAAGAGGAGGAGGAGGAGGAGGAGGAGGAGGAGGAAAAGGCCTTGCAATTAGTAATCTGGAAGCTGCAGAAAAGCCCCTCTTTTTTATTGGGTGGCAGCACCAGTTCTTCCCGAAGAAGTCTGAGTGGTTTTGTCCCCTCTCCAGTGGCAACCTTGATTCATCTATGGCCTTTACAATCATCTCTTTTGTGGGCTGAAACCATGTGTCCCCCCCCCCGCCCCCGCCCCGGCAAGATGGCTTCCCAGTTAGCCAAAGTGCTGAAATCCCTGTCTTACGGAGGCCTGAGTTAAGGAAAACCATCAACCAAAGGAACCTCATAGTACTATGGAGGATGCTTATTTCTTTTAAAAATTCTTCCCACTCATGTACCTTCCTGTGTCACTCTTCAAGAAACCCTGTAAGAAGAGAGATGTTGTGGCATAAAGAGGGCCACGGCATGGCAGAAGTTTGGGGAGCATCTGTCAGCATGAGTTTGCACGTGGCTGAGAACTCGGCGTGCATGGTTCTCAGTTGGAAGATGACTGGTGACGCCTAGACCAGTCCAGGACAAGGTAAGAACAGAACAGGAGACCTCGGTTCATAAGCAAGAGCTGGAATTGGTAAAACTGTGGCTGAATGGAGGGGTTAATGGAAAAGGATTGTTAGCTGCTGCTGCACTTGGCCAGAGGTAGTTCCCAGTGAAGAAGAGTGAACGGAGGGGCAGTTCGTTAGGCATCCGCTCTATGTAGATTGTCAAAGAAACACGAGATCCATTTGCCGCCAGGAGACCAGCATTGCGCGCTTGGAGTTAGCTAGTTAATATGGACCCAAACAAATGACCTGACAGTGACAATGACCACAGCAGTGTCTCCACGAGCTTGGCTGTGGGATGAGTCCGTTGTTCAAAAGTCCTGTACTTTTTGTCGTATTCTCCACATAGACCAAAGACAGCGACAGGATTGAAAGTAACAGTTCATTCAACCACACACTAAGTTTGACTGCTTGCTGAAGATCAGGAGCGGTCCTCAGAGCTTCGGAGGTTTGGCTCGTGGCTGGCCCAGCACTGAGGGTGCTGAGATGAATCCCTTGCGTGAGTGACTATTAACAAGGCCTGGGTACAGAGCTAGGTATGATGAACACTAAAGCCGAAGTCGTTCCGTCCAACACAACGCCAACTGTCAGGATCAGAAAGATGTCTGCACTCCTGACAGACATCCGAGATTTTTGTAAAGGTTATTTAGAGCCCCAGCAGGGAGGTATTCCCATCCAATTACTTTCTCCTTCTGGCCCAGCCTTATTCATGAGGCTTCGCATCTTCCACTTCCTGGTGACTCACCAAGGGCTCTATCATTTCTAAATTGGTCACAAGTGGCTGCTGGGAAGTTTTCTGTTTACATACACTATCTATGAAAATGTTACAAAGACTCCATTTGTAATCAAGCGTAGGCTGCACTGTTGAAAGTAACAACGCACATCAAGATAAATCTGGAAAAAAAAAAATCTAGAATTAAACGCTCTGTTGGCCCTGCCTCAGAGGTATTTCCCTGGAATGCTTTAAAGGAGCAGGTTTGTTTGAAAGGCTTCATCCACCCTGCACAGCCCTGTGCTTGGAGACAATCACAGCTGACTAGGAGAGGGCCCCAGAGGCCTGGAGTGTGGTCCGGTTTCCCATCCCCAGGCTCAGTGGTTTGTGAGTTGCCCTTTTGTGTATGACACAGAGTGAACTTTGCAGAGTCATATAAATCCTTACTTTCCCACTTACCGTGCGCAGGCTGATTTCAGATGCAAAGGACTGCCCCAAGTTCAGTTTTCAGCTCCCCCACCAGCTCCATTCGGTCTGGGGCTTCTGAGCCATTCTTAAATCGTTGAATTCTGAAGGCAAATCTTTAAAAGTCACTCTGCAGTCTCTGTTCCCTCTCCAGGCAAGCAAACGAAGCTACAAAAGCAGGGGCCTTCCCTGCCCTGTTTACTTAGACTGCGAACGCTATTCAAGCCAGCGATGTCAGATTAAAGGAAGAAAGAGGCGAGAAATCAAAGCCCTAAACTGCACATAAAAGGCAATCGCTGGCAAGCAATCTGTTCGACTTCCAACTATTTGCACTTTATGAAATAAAGGTCAATCTGTTATTGGCACCCAAATGTTAACGTTCTTATGAAGGCTTAAGCCGCTCTATCAGCCGAATAAGTGAGAGTGAGCTATAGCCCACACTAATCATTCAGGTCCAGCTGGACTCCGAGTTTCTCAAAAAGCCAAGAGGCACAGGGGTCTCTGTGTGATGGTGGTGTGGGAGCAGTTGGCATGCACCTAGTGACGGGTAATGGGGGCGGGGGTAAAGTTATTTCCATGCCACATAGGATACTCAAGTCTTGAGTCTTTGAGGCCCCCCTCATCTGCCCTAGACTTCCTGGGGCTTTTTTAAAGATCATCAGTTATTCTGTAATACACATTTACTTTTCTTCCTTTATAATAATACCTGCTAGCTCCGTCCACCACAGTTTTCTCCAGATGAAGGGTAGAAGGCAGTAAGTTGGTGAACCTCTAGCTGGCACAGTGTGTGCTTTGTAAGTTCTACCCTTCTGAGGGGACAAACACACAGGGTGTGTGGAGTTGGTATAAGTTTACAGTATCTGCGTGACAAGGAGAATTTAGAAGCCACCCCAGTGATGCTAGTGTCGTCACAAAGACGTTTTCAGATGCACATTGGGCCTTTGGGTTGCACATACTTAACTTCTGCATACAGGCAGAATATAAATGTCAACAAGCAATGCCAGGTTACAGTGTTCTCCAGATCCCTCCACTCTGGTGGACGGTGCTGACATGAAGGCCCCACCTGCGAAGTAAAGACACCTCAGACGTTGTGGCCTTGTCCCTGTCTGTGAACCCCGCAGGCTGATACAAGTCACCTTTACAAATTCCATTCACGTCTGCCATTCTTTCCTCGCTGGCTTTCTCACGGGGTAGCCAGGATGCGTTGTAACATTCAGCCAGCAGTTCAACTGAGAACTGAAGTGTCATACTTGTGTAAAGCATAATTATAACAAACAAGACTTTTCTGAAAATAAAAATGCAGGGCACCCTCCCAGCTGAGTGTTGGGAGGGACAGAGTGCCAGTTCGAGCAGAGGGAGCCCTCCTTGCGTCCTAATCTCGCTCAGGCCTCTGTGGAGACGTCCCTTCCCCTTTCAGGCCTCTGTGGAGACATCCCTTCCCCTTGGAGAATTCTTCCCCGCTGGGAACCCTGTGCTAATAGACAGCCCGGACACTCCAGGTTGATGTGACTCTCCATGTCTACTCTGTGACTGGTCTTTGTTCTTGACTTCACACATTCTTTGGTGGATTATTATTGTTTCTGTTTCTGTCCCCTCCCTGGGACCACTGCCTCTGAAGTCTAGAGGTACGACTCTTCCATCACCTACAGCACAGAGTGAGCAGTCTCTCTCTGCACAGAATTTACACGATGATTTGTTCTCTTTACACCCTTAGGACACCGGTTTCAGTTCTCAAAACAGTGAATTCATATGTAGTAAATGACACATGTAACAAGTTAACCCATGCAGAGCCATTCTCTTTTTTTATCCTCTTTTTTCCTGTCATTCATTTTTCCTTCTGGCATCAAACTACAATTATTGGTTTCCTGTGATGTTCTTCTGTTATTGCTGTTTTTTTATTTTATTTTTTACCTAGGACATAGTGATTAGAACTAAGGATCTACCTGACGGTGGTTTGAATTCCAAAGGAAGAGGAGGAGTCTCACAAAACATAAGGATCACTCTTAAGAGACACCACACTTAGGGCGACAGTCGACCTGAGCAAGTGTTCCAGGCTCCAGTTCAGTATAATGAAAGAATGCTATGACCAGGGTACATCTGGGTGGAAAGAGTTTTCAACCTTCTTGGGCTTACTGGATTGCATGTTGAACAAAATCTCCATGTCTACAGCTCTTTTCATCTTTTTTTTTTTTTAAAGCAGTGATTTTAGAAAATTAGAAAAATCAGCATTTAAGAAAATGAATTCGATATTAGCATTTTCAATCAGGAATGTAACCTTTGAGCTGGTGAAGTGGCTTTGCCAAATCCATCGATTTAGAAATTAAAATAAAATTAGGCACATTTATTGCAAATTAAAGTGAAACGGAATTGAACATTTTTGACCGATGCCAGCAGAGAAACGTCCCTTTGAGATCTTTGTGTCAACAAAGAAATGGCCAGGCTGGAGAGCTGCGTGTCTCCTGGACCTAAGATTCTGACTTCTACCCTAGGCGGCTCTGAGGTGTGGACCAGTCAGGGACACCAGGCTACCCACAGAGCTGTCTTCTATCTTTTATTTATGTATATATTCAGTCATTTAGGAGTGGGGTAGGGAGCAGGTCTCATGCTGGGCAGCTCTAGGAAAGGTTTTAAAAAATTATTATTGTTGTTTGAGACAGAGTCTCATTATGTACCCCTGGCTGACCTCTCAGACTCCCAGAGATCCACCTTCCTCTGCCTCCAGAGTGCAAGGAGCAGGGCAGAATGTCTGCAAGTTAAAAGGATCCCCTAGGCTATGGAGGGTGGTGGGTAAAACCGTTGTCACTCTTCGTTTTAATGAGTGGACAGACTGGGGAGAGGCTGTCAGGTCTGGTGAAGTCAGCAGTGTGTGTGTGTGTGTGTGTGTGTGTGTGTGTGTGTGTGTGTGTGTGTGTGTGTGTGGCGGGGGGGGGGCGCTCTGGCTAGGACTGAGGCCGTGACAGCCAGTGACCAACCTGTGCCTGAGCAAACCTAGCTGGGCCTTTTGAACTTCCTCAGCAGCCCACCGGTTGACTGCATGCAGAGTTTGGTTGTCAGTAACGGTCATAAGACTCAGGGCTGGAGGGATGGCTCAGTGGTTAGGAGCACTGGCTGTTCTTCCAGAGGTCCTGAGTTCAATTCCCAGCGACCACACGGTGGCTCCCAACTGTCTATAGCTGTGTTTCATGGGACCCGATGCCCTCTTCTGGTGTGCAGACAAAACGTCCATATACATAAAAGAGATAAATAAATAAATCTTTAAGAATCCTATGACTCAGTCTATCATACAGGGCTGTAAACACTAAAGCGTTTCCTGAGGCTTTAGTGTAACCTACAGTGTGGTTACCATCATGGCTGCTCCAACGGTTGTGGAATGCCAGAAAGGATAGAAGCATTATACTTACAGGCAATTCTGTGGGCACCTAGGGGGCTTGGGACGGAGTCCCAATGGGTCCATATTTTACTAGCCTCCAGGTTATCAGCTATTGATTCCTATGGCATCCATTCCTCGGGCTTCTGCCTGAAGGTAAGCAAACAGAAGAGCTGAGTGTTGCTTTAACAATATATCCTGTGCCTTGAGTTAACCCTAAGAAGATAATTCTGAAGTTTGCTCACTGTTTCTACCATATCATTGCCTGTGGTGGAAGAAACAAAAGCACCGATCGTCCCTCAGTAGGGGATTTGCTCGCTGAATTATATCGTGTAGCCATAACTGGACCCATAGCCTTGAAACATGACAGGTAGTGTTGTTCACGTGCTTTGCCCGGTTAAACACCTCATCATCACACGATCACTTTGGTCAGGCTTTTGTAAACGATGCTCATACTCCGTGAATTTAGCTATGTTGCTTTCATCTCCCCAAGTCTCATCTCCTCATTCGTAAGATCCGTCTACCTGGCAGGGCTGTTCTGAGAGAGAATGTAAACAGTATCCCCAGATCCCAGACATACAGTTAGAAATCCTCTCCCTTCCTCCTCCTCCTCACCTTCCTCTTTTCCATCATCTTTATATTATCTATCTATATGCAAAGAAGGACACATGAGAGATTGTTTGCAAAAGATTCACAGTGATTCTTGCAGTGCACTGATTTTTTTGCTCTGTACATTTTGTATTACGTAGAATCTTTCCCACAACCACCACCCATCATCTTTTCTCCTATATTGAACTCTTTGGAAAAAGGGGCTTTGTCTCAACCATCTTCTGTAACTTACTGCCTCTGTGTTTTCAGGAAAGTAACTGGGATGTCCTCGAGGATTCCTTATTTTTATTATTTATAAAACAGGAAGAATTATTATGTCTTTTCTGCTGCCTTCCAAATTTGCTATCCATTAAGTAAATAATTGAAAATGGGGTCTTGGGGGGAAAAGTAACAAAATACTAGGCAGATATTAGGTTTTACTATCACAATTTTTTACAAACTAAATGGAAAACCATTTGGTAGGAATTCTCTTCCTTAATTGCGTTCTAGATTTTTTGTGGGCAGCGAGTAGCTTTATGAAGCAGGGCCTAATGAAGTGTGTGAATTTGCATGAGGATCCCTACCAATCTCAACAGCTCCCGGCGGAGGTCTTCACAGGGCACAGTCTTCTGGGGCATCTTTGCCCAGGTTCGCTTTCAGGACACCAGACAGACACCGCTTCCATGCCTTCCGAGTTTCTGTCCGTTCCTTTCCATGCCCGCTGCTGCTGCTCTTCAGAGCAAAAATTGAACCCAGAGATAGGGGAGCCTGAGAGGCAGGGCTGGGTGAATCCGCAACCGCCGCGGGTTCACAAGGTTGAACCCGGGCTTTGGAGCCCCGGGGACTTGGTAATATTTACTGCAGTTTCTGACGCATTCATCTCCTTTCTCTTCACTCATGAAACATGCAGACGCCTTCAGGGAGGAGGTCCAAGTGAAGCTTGACAGTGTTCTGGAACACAAGGAGGAGCTGTGGTCAAAATGTGCACAGCTGAAGGAGGTCTTTGTGCCCACGAGCCTTCCTGCTTGCAAACGTCCCGTCACCAGATCAGCGCCAATTTTCCAATGAAGACACCAGTGGTCTCGGGGTGGGTGGGGTTAGCAGGAAGGAACAGAAAGGGGAGGACACACTTAGCAGTTCCCTGAAAGAGTGCGGCTCTCGGAAGCCACAGGCCAGAGCAGTCCTCCAAGCAACTGCTGGAGCGGGTCCCTCAGGCCACACGCAGGGGCCAGAATTTGGGAGATACGGTTAGGATATTCCTTTCTATGCTTTCCAAATGTAGTTTTATTTTTAACTAAAAGTAGACAGCAGGAAGGTGTCACAGTTGAGCAACAATGCTTATTTTTACAAGGCCAATCATTTTATCCTGAGGAAAGTGTGGGTTATCTTCGAGTGGGCTTCACGCCCTGTCCCTTGCGACCGACCGCACTGGGTCTTGCTGCGCTCTGGAGTTCCGGCTGAGAACCTGAGCCTGGGGGCTTCACTCTCCGCGTTCCCACTCATGGCAGGGTTTTAGCCCAAGCTTATACAAGTCATTTCCATTTTCAAAAGCCAAGCTGGTTGGTCAAACACTTTGGAAACTTTCCCTGTACCACCTGCCCCACCCAAACCCACTCCATCTTGTTCGAGAAATGCAAATGTGAGGCCAATCCTATTTTATGTTAAAAAGTTGAAAAACATTTCAATGTATTCTTGTCTTGTATGACTGGCTGAGAGCCTCTAAATCCCCACCATTTACCAAATTAAACTAATTGAAAGTGCTTCCAAAAGCCACATCTGTAGGCTGACGTTTGTCCCTGCCTTTCACTCTGGGCTCGGGGAAACTGCTCGGGTCCCATTGATCCCTGAATAGTTCATGCCTGTCAGGAAGCCACATCAGCCATTATTCATTGTAATTTTACTGCCTTTCTTGGCCCCTAATCTAATTTGCAATGATGCTTAAGCATTTCGCAAGGCCATAGCACTTTCTTCAGAATTTCAACAAGAGCATTAAACCCCAATTTACATTAATGAAGTGCACATTTAATTAGGGGAGAAGGTAAATGGAGGGCTCTTCAGGAGCAGTTTGCGTGATATGATGGGCACTCCAGAAGGCAAGGAGATGTATCTGATAAAAAAGGCTTGCCATACATCACAGGATGATTTCCTCCCCTCTGGCCCACGGTTTTCTCCCAGCCTCGTCGTCCTGCCCATTCCCACCCTTCCATCAACTAACTCTACCTCACTGAAATTTGCTCTGGAGCCAGGACAATAAAATTATGAAAGCAGACCTGTCAACAAGGAGGATGTGGGGCAAGGAACTATTTAAGAGGATCGTGTGTTTTCAGTGCTGCAGCCCTCCAAAGGCGGAGATTAACTTGTTCTTTTCAATGATGAGAACCATAGAAGGGCAGTCTCCCTGGGTAATGAATGTGTTAAGCACGTAGGCTGAGTGGCCGGTGGTACACAAACTCTGCTTGCCTATGGGAAACTGGTGGGCAGGATTGCGGTTCCGCTATGGATAAGCACGCAGTGAATGAATTACTACATATGATTAACGCTGTGCTGATGCTGTGTGGCTTTCTGACCAGCAGTGGGTAGTGTGTGTGTGTGTGTGTGTGTGTGTGTGTGTGTGTGTGTGTGTACATAAAGGTTTTATTTTTGGAAACTTGATACTCTTCCTTTCCCTTTTTTTCCATTGGTTGTTTGTGGTGTGGTATGGTGTGTGTGTGTGTGTGTGTGTGTTTTCGCGCGCGCGCGCCTCCATGCTTGCTATCTGGGGCCAGAGGTCCACTTCAGCTATTTTCTTCTCCCACTTTCCCCCTTGCCTTTTGACACTGAAGTTGACACACCATTTCTGCTAGACTGCTGGGCGAGTGAGTTCCCGAGGTCCACTTGTCTCCCCACTCCTAATGCCGAGGATACAGACAGGTGGACCTCCACTCCCGGCTTCACAAGCCTGCTGGGGATCCGAACTCAGGTCCTCATTTTTACATAGTAAGCACTTGGCCTGCTGAGCCATCTCTCCAACCCCCGTTGGTTTTTAAATAATAACTGAGGTAATAATCGAGCTTAAACCTTCTGGAATTACATGGCTTCCATAGAACAAGAATGAACCTACGACCAATGGTTATTTCATGTTTAACAGTTTAGAATGTTTGCTACTGTGGAGCTAAAAATAACAGCATCTGTTTATAAGAGGGTATTGTTTGCATTTATGGCAAGTGAGAATGTTACGTTTCACCAAACAAACAAACGTAGGTTCCACAGTTAACCACTCCAATTGGACTCTTGTGTAGCCACACTGAATCTTCTCACTACACTGAGATAAATACAGTTTTCACACACAGACAGGACTGACCGTATGTCATTGGAAAGTAAGTAGGAAATCACTTCCTTAGAATAACGTAGTCTAAGGCAATGGCTACCACAGCTGGGCCCTCATGGTGTGGTGTGGCAGGAAATGAGGACCTGAAGGGACATTTCTGCTTGTATTGTGGACAAAAGGGGGAAAAAAAGATAGCATTACAGCAGGGTAAGTGGAGGAATGTTGCCTAAAAACAAGGGAGAAGTAAATAAGAAGAGGGTGAGATAAAGAGCAAGGGTTAAGAAGAACTGAATGAGCTAATAAAGTGTTAAGGGGCAGAGTGAGAACACAGTTTTACAGCGTGAGCACGGGGCCCTAGTGGGCAGACAGACCTGCATTAGCTGTGTTTTTAGTGCTCAACTGACATCGCCTGTAATACCTGACTTCCCCACGCAGAATATAGATGACAAAGGTCCTCTGTGTCATTGCTCTGAAATGAACCCAGTTCGGAGCCCTTAGGAGGCTGCTTTTGGTGAAGAAGCACTCACTGGGTGAGGAAGACCATAGTAAGTACGCAGTAAGTGTTACCAGAGAGGCGGCAACGCAGGGTAAGCAAATGGAAATTCTTAGGGAAGAGAATGGTACAGAAAAGGACACACACAAAGGGCCTGGGTGGCAAATATTAAGGAAGAACAAATTGCATTTGCCTGATCAATGGCTTCGTGGTGGGACAGGTGTCATTTCTGTGGGTGTGTCCAATAGAGAAGAAGAGACTGGGGGGTGGACATTGAAAGAATCTGCACTCTAGACATTGAAAAAAGTCTCAGTTCTAGACTACTAGAACTTACTTTTCCCAAGGGCTATTTTGGGAATCGAGTTTTTTCTTTCTCTCCTCCCTCCCTCCCTCCCTCCCTCCCTCCCTCCCTCCTCCCTCCCTTCCCTTCCTTTCGTACAGAAAGAGAAAGGTGTTCTTTGAATTCCATGTAAAACAACATAGAACTCTTTGAAAACAGCACCTGCTTTCCTTCACCTTCAAGGCTGTCTTAGTTTGGGTTTCTGTTGCTGCAAAGAGACACCATGGCCATGGCAACCCTTATAAAGGAAAACATTTAATTGGGTGGCAGCTTACAGTTCAGAGGTTCAGTCCATTATCACCATGGTGGGACACGGCAATGTGCAAGCAGATGTGGTGCTGGAGAAGGAGCTGAGAGTCTTGTATCTTGATCCATAGGCAACAGGAAGTGGTCTAAGTGTCACACTGAGTAAAGCTTGAGCAAAGGAGACCTCAAAGCCCATCCTCACAGTGATGTACTTCCTCCAACAAGGCCACACCCACTACAGCAAAGCCACACCTCCTAATAATGACACTCCTATGAGCTTATGAGGGTCAGTTACATTCAAACCACCACGGATGCCCGACATCCTTGTTCACAACATCCGATGCTTTCCTCAGAGGTGACCACTGCTGTGGTGTTTTGAAGAGGTTTCCAGAGGTATTTCATGCATATTCATAAGATCTGGTTTTTAAATCCTGTTCTTATTTAACCTTGGCGAAGGCTGCAAGAAGGTTACATAAAATCCCACGTGTTCTGCTCTCCCTTTCTACCAATTGCAGAAGTCTTGACTGTTATGACTATTTTATAGATTTTTAAAGTTTGTGTGTGTGTGTGTGTGTGTGTGTGTGTGTGTGTGTGTGTGTGTGTGTGCATGGCTGTGTGCATGTGAATGCAGATGCCCCAGAAAAGGGTGTTTATTCCCCGAAGCCCTCTGGGATTTGTGCTGGGAACTGAACTCAGGTTGTTTGGAAGAACAGCAAGCACTTCTTACCTGCTGAACCACCCCCAGCCCCTGAGCATTAACTGAAAATGTAAGAAACACACAAGACTCCAAGACCCGAGTCTTCCGGGAGTTTATGGTTCAAAAAGCCAATGTGTCCGGGAAGACAGCATTCAGAGCCAGTCCAGCTGGAGTGGACTGAACAGTGTGCCTGAGATTTGGAAATGATTGGTGATTTTACCTCTACAGTGACTGAGTGCTGCCTGATGAGCACCAACACTGTGGAAGAAAGATTGCTAAGGGGGAAAGGAAGGTAGACTAAGACCTGACATGTGTCATTTTTGCCTGGAGTCCAGAACTTTCTGAAGGCACAACAGGTCCAGTGCTTCTGGAGACAAGGTGGACTCTACTGGTTCTCCAGAAAGACGTTTCTACAGGAGCCTGGTCTACAATTCCAGCATTCATCTCTCATCTCAAAGATGAAAGGGGCGCTGTATCCTTGTGGGACTAAGTCCTAATGAAACGGGTGATGGTTTTTTATTTGTGTATTTGCACAGTAGATGGACTGTGACTATTTCTCCAGTAAGAGAAACTTGGTGTGGGCTGAAGAGTGTACAACCAGTACTCACTCCAAGGACTGTAATACAGTTCATACAGTTCCAGTCCTCTACCGGTACATGCTTGAAAGGTTTACTAGGAGCTGGATTTGGAAATTGGCTAGACCTACAAGAACACTACATACGTATTCGAACATAGTAAAAAAAGTTGGCCCAAAGTCATGATTTCTTACAACGCATTCAATGCCTGTCAAAATAAGGGCGATTGATTTTCATGTAATTATGCAATTTTCTCCATCCTCCTTTCACCCAGTTTAATTAGGAAAGGAGGATTGCAAACAGAATACACTGCTAAGCAATTTCCCTTGTAGGGTTTGGTTAAGAATACCTAAGGCATATTTGCCCTCTCTCTAAATATACTGCTTAATTGCTTGTGAGAAGTAGGAACTTGAGCTCTTTAGCAAAGAGCTTAAATTGGTTCTCTTGTTGACTTGAACTTGTATATGAAGCAGACAAGGCTGCCGAGAAGATCACGGGGTCCGAGCACACAGACCTCTTTTCAGTACTCTGTGTGTAAGAAGGTAAGCCACTACTGCCCATCTGTCGTCAGAGTCCCCGCGGGCCAGGCCCTAGTCTTTGGAGAAAGAAACCACCGTTGTGGCCACAGCCGCCAACCTACCACCAGCTTCTTAGGGAACCTTAGCCCGATGTAGGTGGCAGTCCCATGTGGCACGGATGGCGTAACCAGGGCTGAGCAAGTACCAAGAGCTAGGGCTGCTGTCAGGAATCCCCGAGGTTGAAAATAGAGCCCGGCTGGCAGCTAAGTCCCCTGCCCTGCGTGTGAAGGGAGACAGAGCCAAGACAAGGGAACAGAGTTGAAGGGGCACACACCCTCTTTCTAGGGCCCGGTCTGAACTATGTTCCTTCTCTGACCCTCCTTCAGTTTACACATCGTAAGTAATGGCATGACCTCTTCTTCAAGTCATTCAAAAATGCATTTGTTCTCCATAATAGAGAGAGAAGCCGCAGCCAAATTATATTCTAATGTATAAGAGCCTTGAACCCAGGAGGCCATTCTGCACTGCCGGCTAGGTGGCTGCCGAATGTATCATTAGTCCAACAAGGTTTGTCGGCTTTGTGAAGAGGCAGAATTTCTAGCTTCAAATGAATAGCTGGGTGTAATTTATCCTTGTGCCTGTTAGAAGCCCTAGACGATGCTCTTCCTGAACAGAGTCATGATGGAAACGGTTGGGCTCCTGACACCGTTGTCATGTGCTCAATTGGGACAGCTGTACTAGGAAGGCCGAAGAAGCTGAAGAAGGTTAAGATACCAAGTACCTGCCCAGCTATATGGGCACCAAGAAGAAGCTATAATGCATTCTACCATTTTAAGGTCTGGAATCAGACTCTCAGGAGAGGCGGTGTAAGAAAAACATGAAATGACTTCCTGATGGGAAATGTGTTTGAGCCTCGTGGATCCAGTCACTCACTGAAGCCAGTGCCTGGGGCCAGCACGATGCCATGTTAAGTCACCCATTGCCACTGGCTTTCTCTCTCTCTCTCTCTTTTTGTGTCCTTCCCCCCTTCCATCTGATGCTTGCCAATTTCACAGTTGACATGAGTTCCTGCAAGAAAACCCCTTGTCTTTTAACTCCTGGGATATCCAATTCTTCCTGCATTTACTTATTTCTTCTAAATGATCTAGCTTTAATCTTGCCCTGGGCTCCAGAATCATCCAGTCACCTTAGTCTGGAGTTTCCCAGTAGGAAATTTTACTGTGTACCCATAGTTGACAAATATGAAGTACATTCTTCTTCTTGCTCTTGAAACTAGTGCTTTTGATCATTTGTGTAAAAACCACCGGTTTTCTCCTAATGAGCAAAGATCAGAATTCTCAGCCTTTGTCATGGTTTCCTTTCCTTACTAGAGTCCATGTAGAAACATACCAGATCCTTCGGAGTTCACCAACAAATTAGGTATTCTGCCCCCATGTTTTTCATTTTGTATTCCTTTCTGTTTTGTCTTGTCCAGCCACTCAGCAAGCAGCCACTTAGCTGCTTCCTAGTGCGGGATGCTGGGTTACACGCTGAGAGAGAGACAGAGATAGAGAGAGACAAAGGCAGAGATATTTCTCCGGTAACAAACTTCATGATATTATATCTATACTTCATATCTATACTAACAACATACACACATGCACACAAACATACACACACCTTTTTTTTTTTTTTCAGATAGTGTTTCTCTGTGTAGTCCAGGCTGTCCTGGAACTCGCTCTGTAGTCTAGGCTGGTCTCAAACCCAGAGCTCCACCTGCTTCTGCCTCCTAAGCACTGGGACTAAAGGTATATACCACCATTTCTGGCTTATGCTAGCAATCTTAAAAGCAGGAAGACACACTTTTCTCGAAGAAAAATGGGGACAAGAAAGAGAAAATTGCAGCTTGTGGAAGCTCACAATAGCTGCAAACACATCTTTGTTAAATATTATTCACTTCAAATCTCAGGTCTTTCACATTTCAGAATGGTTCACTCCTTCCTGCAGCTCCACCATCCCGCAGCTCCATCATCCCCGCAGCATCTCCATCATCATCTCCATCATCGCCGCAGCTCCATCATCCTCTCAGCTCCATCATCCCGCAGCATCTCCATCATCCCTGCAGCTCCATCATCCTCTCAGCTCCATCATCCCCGCAGCTCCATCATCCCGCAGCATCTCCATCATCCTGCAGCTCCCTCGTTCCTCCGGCTTCCATGTCTTCCCTCGCCTCTGTATCCTGAGCATGTCAGTTTTCACCTGATGCCCTGCTACCAGCATCTGTTCATTCCTGCAGCTCCCTAGGCAGTTGGTTCTTCCTTTTGACAAGTTTTTCGCTTTTAAAAGCGGGTTTGCAGTCATTTGTCAGGGCGTCACACTTCGGCCTGGGCAGGGGAACTGCGGAGCACTCCCTGATCGATATCACTTTCATTTCATCCTCCTGTTATCCTCGCCTAAGTGGTCTTCTACTCCATCAACAGTTTATGCACCTGTAAGGTAGTCTGTGAGGAGAGTTGGGGACAGGATGTTAAATGGGCCCTGTTCCCACCCCGAGAGTTTCCTGCCCTAGTGACAAAGTCAGAGAAACGAATACAGAATTCTGATTTGCATGGTGATGTGCTGTGATGGCTGATGGGTGACACTTTTTGAGGACTCTATGACTTAGATGCTGGCCTGTCTTTATTACATGTGTTCGCTCACTTCCTCCTCATGGTGTGATAGGAAATAAGTTATGCCATGATTCCCATTTTACAGACAAGGAAGCTGAGGTCCATGGCGAAGATGAATTTCAGACTGGACAGGAAGTTTGCTGGGCCTTTATTTAAACACTGTACCACCTTGTTTGCATTCTGAGTATGCGCAGCCGTGTCTACGCTGCTGGAATACCACACAAAGCCCGTCCCCACAATAAAAGCCTGGCTACACAGTGCTTTAGCTAAGTCTCGAGAAACTTGTTTAGGGAAGGAGAGACAGAGGGCGTAGGGCACAGGGCGGGCTGAAGGGGCTCATGTTTAGAAGGTCCACTAGGTAGTTCGGGTATTGTTAGGGAAGGTGGATTTAAATGGGCTGTGGATGCACCACTAACACTGAGAGGGGGAGTCACGTGGGGAAGAATGAGAAAGACCAGCCACACGGCAGGAAAGAATCTGGGTCGTGAGGGTGTCGGAAGCAGGAGTTTCAGAGAAGAGGAGATGACTGCAGTGATGAGCTCACTGACCAGAGCAGGAGGGTGTGGCTGGGAGAAGAGCCCAGCAGATCTGTCCCGTAGGAAGTGAGGATGGCCCCGGAGAATGCACACCAGTGGTGGTGGAGTCAGCCCCGAGGATCATGAAAGTCCAGGTGGGCTGGAGTGATGACCCAGTAAATAAAGGCACTGCTCTCCAGACTGATGGCCTAGGAACCGACTTCTGCAAGCGTTCCTGTGACACCCACATGCACACCATGCACACGAGAGCCTAAATAAAATGCAATGAAGGAGAAAGAGACCCTGAAGATTCAGAAGAAAAGAGAAGCAGGCAGGGCTTCTCTTATAGCCATGCACGCAGACACACCCTGTGCATGTAGACACACCCATGTACATGGAGACACATCTGTGTGCACACAGACATGCCTGTGCGCGTGTAGACACATCCACATGCACTCTGGCTGTCCAGGGATGCATAATGAGATTAACTGAAAAAGTTAAGGAGCAGCAGACTTAAGAGAAATGTACTCACATTCATTCTAAACCCACGTCTAATAAGCAGATTTCATGGCTCAGCAGATAGGCTATTACCTAGCATGTGCAAGCCCAGCCAGGTTCATCCCTAGCACCGGAGAGCAAACAGCAATGTTTGTGAGCAGACGGTAGCCTGTACACCGGGCGGCGAGGGTGCCCTGGCAGTTCTTACGGCTCCTTCCCACGTGATTCCAGGGAATTCCTTACCCCGTTTACCCAGTGATGCAGCGACGGACACTCGGACAACCCAGAAACCATTTTGGAGTTTGGTGTGCCGGCTCTCTTCGTTTGTGCGCCTCTCACTCCACGTCTCCGGATGGCTTTGTTTAAAGTCCTCAGAGTCTAAGTGAGAAGGATGAGTCGACCAGCTGGAGAACTGAGCCTTGGAAGGGAAGCCTCGCTTTAGCACAAGAACTTAAACATCAGATCAAAAGTTAAAATACAAGGCTCTCTTCTTATCAACCATACTAGAAAAAGCATCTCGTATTTTTAAACAGAAAGCAGCCAGCCACCAGAGTAACCACCAGCTCTGGAAAGATTAAAAAATTGTAATGAGATATTTACAGTGTTTTTTTTTTCAATTTTAAAAATTACTCATTTTTATCCTCTGATAGTCTCACACATAGATAATAGAGTTTAGCTTTCCTCACCTTTGGTTGCCTGTCTCCTTATCCTTCTTTCTCTCGCTGAAGCTCCTCCTTCTCCCCTTCTCAGGAAGTTCCTTTCCTGTGTTCATGTCTTTTGTCTCTCTGTGTGTGACCTGCTTAAACAAGGTGACTGTGGTGGCGCGAGAGGTAAGTTATTTGCTGGAGCAAGGGCAAGTTGTCAGCGGCTACCCCACTGAAGAAAGTGACATCCTGCTGCCAGTCCTCGAGCCGGAGCCCTATGACCCCTTCCTTAGCTCTTCAAGGATGAAATGCTGATGGCCAGACCCACACAGCGCTCGCACAGGCAAACGCTGTTCCAGGGAGTTCATGAGAGCGTCGCTGACGGTGATGACGAGCCCAGAAGACGGTGTTTTACAGCGGTCCTCCCCGACCTCTGGCCCTTACCGTCTCTCCACCCCCTCTTCCGTGGTGTTTTCTGAGCCTTATGTGTGTAAAGTGTGAGAGTAGATACTCCACTGAGGGCTGAGTAAGCCACAGTCACTTAATTCTCTGCACTTCAACTGGTTCCATCTGCACCAACACTGTCAACTGCAAAGACAAGCTTCCCTGGATATCAAGATAAGTATTTAGATGCAGCTTGATATGTAGTGATATATTTTGACATCTGGATGTCTTATCAATTCACCAGCTGTTTAGTGTACAGCAGATGCACCTGGAGTCACTTGTCTCCCAAAGTTTTAGTTAAGGTGTATCCAAAGTTTCTCAAATATGAGTGCTGGGTGAATTAATGGTTGTGAGTGAGGACGCCGGTTAGAGAAGAGATATATTTCCACACAACAAAATATTCCGTACATAGAATCATCCAATAATAAATGGTGGAAGGACTAGAAAGTTTAAAAATGCTCAACATGTCTTTCTCAGGATCTTTCTCCTCATCTGTAGATGCTTTCTCCATGCCATTGCATGGTATCAGCCCCTAGGTAAAGTGAGTAAATGAAGTGGGTAAAGGAAAAGAAAAGACCTGAACTCACCACATTTTATATTTATTCCCCTGCAAGTACAGAGATTCGAATGCATTGTTTTCTTGTGACATAATTCTAAACGTACTTAAACTTAAAAAAAATGGTTTTGGGCTGGGCATTGGTGGCACATGCCTTTAATCCCAGCACTTGAGAGGCAGAGGCAGGTGGACTCTGTGAGTTCAAGGCCAGCCTGGTCTATGGAGCTAGTTCTAGACAGCCAGAGCTACACAAAGAAAGCCTGTCTTGAAAAAAAGATGGTTTTGAATTTACAGAAATGTTGGAAAGACAGTTTGCGGAGTTTCTATTGTATCCCACAAGCTAGTTTTTCCTATAGTTAACATCTTAGTCTAACATGGTTAAATGAAACTGCTCCTGATGTGTTCTTGTTTACAGACACACATGGTTCACACTTCCTCAGTTCCCTCTTTTTGTTTTCAAGGTCCACCTGGGACTCCACACTGCATTTAGTGACATGCCTCCTAGGCTCTCGCGGCTAGCCCATCTTCTAAGATTGTCCTAGAGTCTGACGACCTTGACAGTGTTGAGGAGTTTGTAGGATGCCTCCTTACTTTGGTGTGTGGCATTTTTCTCATGAAAAAATTTGGGTTCTACATTATGGGACAAAAGTGACAGAGGTAAAGTGCCATTAAAAAAAATCTGGACTACCTACCATCAAGATCATTTGTGACGTGGATGCTGGCCCTGGTCACGTTGGTAATGCAGAGTCTCTCAGTTTCTCCACTGGATATTCCCCCATTCCTTTCACTGCGTTGTGCTAAGGAGCCACGCTGTGCAGACCACACATGGAGCGGGCGTTGTGATGCAGAGCTACACAGACTGTGTGGACTTCGGCAACGGGAACCTCTCCCTTCCTTCCCACTAATCAATTGGCTCCACTGTTTACTTATACATCTTGTGACATTTTGGCTATGACTTAACGTCACCTTATTCATTTTATCGCTCCAAGTGTTCTGTTTGGACCATGGAGGGCTTTCAAGTGGCTCCCGAGCTCTCCTTCTAGAATCAGCTTTTTCTCCAGGGTCCTCCTTCCTCCAATCGGAGGACAGTATTAGAAACCAAGATATCAGTGTGCTTACTGCAGTGGAGACTCCGGCTCCCTTAGGCTTACTCAGCCGAAGGAAAAGCCAACGAGACTGTACGTATGCAGTGGTCAAACAGTGTCTGCTCCCCGCAAGTCCACACCACCCAGACCCTCAGAATGTGACTAAACAACCAGATCATATTGGGCTCTGCATCCAGTGAGAATGCCCTCGCAGAGATGGGAAAGGACACACGGAGACCCAAGAATGAGAGCTCGTGCTACCCCTCTCTCCAACTGAACTTAAAGCAGAGAACGTCTGTGCTGAGAGGCTGGAGGGAGCAGGAGGACTTAAAGGGAGTGTGCAATATTCTTACAAAGGAAGTAGTGTTGGTTTCCCCCTCCGGGGCAGTTTTACTCTGTAAACCACAGGAATGATCAGAAATTCTTGTGTAGTTTCTCCAGTGCTTCATTCAGCTTCTGATGTATGTATCGAGTGTGTATCACACCTCAGGTACTTTGCATGAGTTCTCTCTCATAACTCAAACAGAACCCTGAAAGGTGGGTGCTAATATTACCCCCACTTTACAGATAAGAAAACTGAGAGCTAGATCTAAACTCTTAGCTCTAAGGGCTAAGCTTAGATAGTGTTGTGAGCTCCAGTAAAAGCTGTGGGACTCTCCGTGTCTGCTTTCCTGACACTGACTCTCCATGGTTGACGGTTTCAGTTTAGCAACATGGTGTCTGTATCACTGTCTCACGCTGATGCCATAACTGTCAGCTGATAAAATTCACCTCCCCCCTTTTTTACAACTAGTGTATATTCATCAGATCTCATTATAAATGGTTGTGAGCCACCATGTGGTTGCTGGGATTGAACTCAGAACCTCCGGAAGAACAGTCAATGCTCTTAACCTCTAAGCCATCCCTCCAGCCCAATGCATATATTCATTATAAGGAAAATAAACAAGCTGTGAAAGTCTTCAGCGAACACCACTGACCTACTATTCAGACATGATGACGCTAAGAAGAAGGCAGACTTCACATGTGGTCATGTGCCTTTCCATTGTATCTGCTGTTTAGTGTTCACTTAGAAAACTCATGAACTTTAAACACGTTTTAGATTTTTGTTTTGGGATTATAATATAGTTGCAACATTTTCCCTTCCTTCCTTCCCCCCAAATCTTCCCATAAACCCTTCCCTGCTCTCCTTCAAATCCATGCCCTTCTTTCTCTCCAGTTGTGATTGCGTTCACAAATGTCTACGTGTGTATGCATATATTCCTGCCCAGTCCTGCTCACGGGTCGTCGACGTCCTTTCTCCTTCCCTCACGTCCATCACTGTCTGCCATCAATGTGCCTTAGACCTTTGCTTCTGTGGAGAGACACAGTCCTTGGACTGGTGGTCCTGAGGAGCCAAGGCTGGACTCATCTCCTCATCTTCGTGTCTCCTGGCATTATCCTCATGACCTGCCCAATACTTGCCGAAACTGTGAGATGATGGCAGATAGAAAGCTGCATAAAAGGGGAACGGATATTGTATATCAAACCAATGCCAACATTCTACAAAACAGTTCACACCCTAACTCTGAACTTCATTGCAGTTTCAAGATATGGAAAAGTAAAAAAATTCAGTGAGAAACTGACACCCCCCAGTCAGGTCACCTTTTTATGTTTATTTCTGTCCTTGGATAGAAAAGAGTCTGGACTTATGACTAAGTTAGCATTAAACAACAACAACAACAACAAAACCCCCAAAAAACAAAAAACAAGAACAAGAACAACAACAACAAAAACCCAACTTGGATTTTATGCTACATCGATACCCAGGGAAAATTTAAGTAAAATTTAGATTTCTGACTAAAAACTGTCTCATTAGGAAAGAAGTCACTTTGATTTCACCTTTGAGATGCTGGGAAAATATAATAACAGCCTAGAGGAATGGAGAATGTCACAACAATGGACTCATGTGGCTCCAGGAGGGACTTGTGCGTGCCTCAGAGCTTAGGGCTCCCGTGGTGTTTTCCTCTTCCAAGCTCTGTGCAAACATGAACAAAGTTAATCTAATTAACTTATTAGCTCTTTAAGCTAGTAGGACCAATTAGTCACCTCATCAGACTCTGGCTCCCGTCTCGTCGCATAGTGGCTAGCTAGCTATAAAGAGGCTTTCATGAAAATTCCCAGGAGTGCAGCTCATGGCATTTGCGTGTGTTTTCGAGAGAATAGCAAAAAGAGCCATGTGCAAGGCAATTATGGGGAATCCTCCCTGGGAAATCCTTAACCACAGAGACCATGCTCATCTCCCCATCTAGAAAGGAAACTGTACATTAGGTTTCACCCCAAAAGCACAGATCCAATCCTTAAGCTCCGTCTAAGGAGAGCATACATTTCACACTCGTATTCTGTATGCTTAGCAGGGAAAAGGTCCTGACAAGTCACGGGGACATGTAGAAGGTCTGGCGGTTTGGGTGTATTTTATTTTTAAGGCGGGGGGGGGGGGGGAGGGAGGATTCAAGCCGTGTGCAATGAGAATAGTGATCCCGAAACACAACCCTAAAGGAAGACTTCCGAGGAACAATGGGGAAGGATAAATGGAAAGAGAGTTATAAATTCATCTATTTGCTCTCCCCTGACCTCGCCTTTACTCTCCTTCACCGCAACTACCCTGGGAAAGGCACAATACTTTCCCCTGTCACAATATTGAGAAAAATTGAAATGGGGAATAAAGACCACCAGATGCTTTATTGTCTTAGCTGTTTCCACATAATTAGCCGGGGATAAAGGCCTCTGCATGGTTTCATTTGCTTTGAATGAACTTGGATATTGCTACACAGTAGTGTGTTTTATGATTCGTGCTCCGTTAGCCTGTGGCTTTTTCAAAACTGCCAGCTACTTTATCACTGCCGGCCAAGCTCGGGCCCACCGCTTAAAATGCAGCAATGCAAAGTTAACTGTGCATGACAGATGTCCGTGAAATTGTTTAACACACACATACACGCTCACACAGAGCACAAAGCTGCTCAGGTCCTCTCAATGTCCTTATTAAACTGAAATGCGAAGTAGCGGGCTAGGAAGGGGGAGAGAAAAAAAAAAAACCCATGAAACCACTGTTGTCGCGCCACTGCGATCGGCAGGGAGAGCAGATTTGGGATTGTGGTGATCTTGGGTGCATTTGGAATGTCAAAAGGCCTTCTAGAAATAATTAAGTCACAAGAAAAGCCGAGGCTTGGCATGTCTAAGAGCTGAGTAGGAAACTGGGCTCGTTTTCTTTGCTCTCTGAATTGATGAGGACTCTTCCATCCCTTTGGCCTGGTCCTGGGCCGTAGAAAGCAGTTTCCTGGAGTGGTCTCCCATCTACCTTGTACTTTCACCTCGGCACCTCCTCTCCATTTTATTTTGTTTTTGGATGCAGCCTCTCACTACACGGCCCTGGCTGTCTTGGAACTCACTACACAGACCAGGATGGCTTCGAGCTCACAGAGAAGCCATGTTCCCTGGGCAGTCTATGAAGGGACACCCCATTGTTGATGATGGCAAGCAGAGCTTGACTGTTTTGTCCCTCTCAGAACTTTGAGACTCACTCATGCCTGTAAGGGGCACTTAGTGTGGCATGCTCTAAGCACCACAATGGAGGGCACTTAGTGTGGCATGCTCTGAGCACCCACAATGGAGGGCACTTAGTGTGGCATGCTCTGAGCACCCACAGCGTGTGTGCTTCATCAACAGAAATTTATTTTTCACACTTTGGAGCATTGACATTTACGATCAAGGTATCCACAGGGTAGCTTTTATATTAAGACTCTTCCCATTGATTTGTAGATATCTACATGGAAAAGGAAACGATGCTACAGGCAACGTACACTTTTAGCGCCTTGGATTTCTCATTCTCTGGTCTCCTCCCACTTCCCCTTAACTTGGGATATCAACGAGAAAAGGCGAATTCCTCTCAGGTTGGCTGGGGCAGGGGAGGCCCAGACCACATCAGTGGGTAATGGGAGACTCAGACCCCACTTTCTCCTCCGAAGGTTGTTTCAGAAATGATCGTAATGGAGTCCTGATTTTCTGGGCTCAACACACACACACACACACACACACACACACACACACACTCACACACACACACACACACACTCAATCTTTCACATATACTCACACATGCTCACTCTCTCTCACATACACTCTCTCTCTTCTCTTCTCTCTCACACACACACACACACACACAACACACACTCACACACACACACACACACACTCAATCTTTCACATATACTCACACATGCTCACTCTCTCTCACATACTCTCTCTCTCTCTCTCTCTCTCTCTCTCTCTCTCTCACACACACCACACACACACACACACACACACACACCTCATTTCTCTCCCCTATGTCATAATTTTCCTAATTGAGGAACCATAACTCAGAGACCAGGAAGTTCATACATACCTTCTGCCCCGATAAGGTTAATTTTGACATTTTTTATGGACATGTGTCCTCTGTTTATACATTGTTGTTATTTATTTAACATTCTTTTAATATGGGATAAGTTTGTCTTAAAAATCCTTTCTGGTGTTTTTTTTTTTTTTTTTTTTTAAGATTGTACACTAAAAGCAGGCATGGTGGCACATGCCTTTAATTCCATCACTTGGAGGTAGAGGCAGGCAGAACTCTGTGAGTTCCAGGCAGCCAGCCTACTCAAAAAACCAATGAGAAAACAAGATTGTACACTTAAATATTATTATTGATATAATATTATAACTAGAAACATGGGGGTGAGGGAGGAGCCTATGAGCTCTCTGAATTTTCATAGCCTCTACTTAATACTTTTCTCATCATAATTAAAGGAGGCAAAACCCAGCAAAGCAAGGTTCCCTCCTGGAGAAAACATGGAGTATCTTACCAATGAAACATTTCAGTCTTGGGGAGAGAAATAAAACCTACGTGAGAGCCCCCAATGCATATGTGTTCATGCATGTGTTGTATTTGAGAATTGTTCGGGTGTGTGTCTGTGTGGGAGTGTAAGCAGACTGTATATTGGGTGTGAATTCTGAATGTGTATAGATAGCATATATTTTTGTGCCCATGAGATTGGTGTGTATTTGGGGGTACACCGTGTGTGCTGAATTGAGAGGAGACTGTGTATGTGTGTGTGGACTGTGTGTGTATATGGGGGGTGCTGGGTATGAACGTCGAGACTGATTGTGTGTGTGTGTGTGTGTGTGTGTGTGTGTGTGTGTGTGTGTGTGGACTGTGGGTGGCCTGCTCAACATTTTGGTGGCTGTTTCGTTCCCACCCCTTTTACTACGACCCTGGTCAGACCACTTTTATGCCTGTGACAGCTTCATGAGCACAAAACACGGAGCGATACATGGCATGAAATTGGCAACAAAGCCCGGCCAAAGGGGGAACAATTCTCCGCAGGATGTGCTCACAATATGGCTGATTGGATCCTGGAAGCAGATGCCAGCAGTAGGTATTGTCCCGGTGACTGAAAGACATGACCCCCGAGAAACCCAAGACAAGGAGGCTCTCCTCCCGAACCAAGGGGGAGAGAGAAGAGGTGAAACCAATGAATAAATCAGGCGGTGAAAACCAGGGAGAAAAGAAAATGCTAAAGAGGGCTCTTTATGGGGGAGCAGGGGGCAGTTCGGTATGCAATCGCTCTCGCTCCCCCCAGCTAGCCCAACACTTTCTCAGACAATGGCTTTTTAACAGATGGGAGCGCCAGTGAGAGAGGCCAACTTCTGTGCGGTGGAGAATCCCTGTTTTGTTTAGTCTCTGCTTGGGCAGGTGTCGGAGAGTGATGGAGCAGGTTAAAGCCTTCTTGTGCCGGTTTTCACACAGGGCAGCCAAGAAGTCAGAGGCAGCAGTCAAAAGTCTTCCTGGGGAGACTGGGGCTGAGGTCTGTGGCACTTGTGAAAGTCTGAGGAAAACGTTGCTGCTAACAGATCTCTTCCCTAAGTGCTTCCTCCTCCCTCTCCCCCCCCCCTCCCCATGCCTGCTCCTCATTCCTTAGCCAGCCCTGGGGTCCAAGCCGCGGAAGAGCTGTCCATCAAGTGAATGACAGCCAGGGGATGGGCAGGAGTCGCAGTCTGTGTTCTCAAACCAGACTTCGTGCTCCAAACCTTTAAAACACACCAGGCCTGAATGGGAAATGTAATCTCAGTGTCATCAAATGAGCTCTCTGAAACTAGTCATGTCGTAGAGAGGTATTGTGTGGTGTCCTTCAATTCTAAAGCCATTGACATGCCATCTCTGCCTTGAAAAGTTGTTGTTTTGGCGCCTCTAGTATCCAGGGTGGTGTTGCCAAGAAGGTAGATTGGAGCTATGGCCTGGGTGTGTACAGGCTCACCGCTCCTGAAGGAATATCCAGTGTGTTTCCAGGGATGCTCTTGAAGCAGAATGTGTTTCCACACAGATCTCTAGGCGAGATCACACCTATAGAAGAAAGAGCCCACGGTCTGGGTCTGCTCCGCAAAGGAGTGCTGCCCAACTTGAATGAAATAGCAAAGGAACAGCCAGAATGGCAGACGGGCGAGGCGGATGCAGTCATCTGTTTAGACCACTGCAGTGCATGAGTATGCACATGTCCAAGGCACAAGGACCCGGGCAGGGGTGGTGGTGGTGATTTTATATTCCTTTCTTCAAAGGATGTGCGTTGTGTCGCACAGGAGGCAAGGAGAGCGACTTTCCACTCACCTCTTCACTTCTGCTACCAGATTAGCTGCAGGGAGCAGCAGCATCTTACTCTGCCACACGCACTTTTCCCTGTGCTGGTGCTCCAACCAGGCTCTGTGCCTGCGAGGCAGACACTCTCACTGCTGCACTGCCTCCCCACCCTTTCTCCATCTTCCACCACTTTATCTTAGCTTAACAAAGGCCTGCCATGTGGGCCAGAGCTTGTTTCTGCAAGGTTGCTGCAAGGCTACAGCTTAACACTCTGGGGCTTCTGGTCTCAGGATTCCAGAAGGCAGGGCGGAGCCAGTGAGTCAAGGGCCATTCATAAGACAAAAGCCACTTTGAAAAGACTGGAGGGAACAGTCGTGATTAGGAAATGATAAAGGAAATGACAACTTCTCATTACATGCTAATTATCAGGGTTTAATGCTTTGTTTTCTTATCAATCTGCCTGAGATAGACCCACTCTTCTAAGATTTAAAAAAAGCATTCGTTTCTATCGCTCAAGTTATCAAATTTCCATTTAAGAGCTTTTTAAATATATTCAGGGTTTTTGACATGAAAATGAAGTGTCTCAGTGTCGTTATTCGGAAAGCCAGTTAGTCAGCACCTCCATGTGGAAAATCTCAGGCTGGAAGCGGCACAGGAGAGCCCTGCTCTCCGGGCCTTTGAGTCTGCCTTGAGAAGTACTTCATTCTTTTTCTTCATCCTTGCTTTGGTTCAGATCAGTGTCACAAAAGGGCAGGACCAATGGGGCTGGAGATTCACACCAGGAACAATACCGCGCATTTTCCTGCAGGATTTGGTGCAACTCTAAACATCATGCTTGATTAAGAAGAAAAACAGCAATAGTAACAATGGCAAAGCTACGATGGGATGGATGGTCGCGATGGGAAGCGGACACTATCAAAGCGCTGAGCTAATAATCCTCCTGAAGGGCCTGGCTGGGACGGGGCAGGTTGCTCCTGTGGAGAAGCGCTTGTTTTGGAAGCACAAGTATCTGAGCTTAACCCACATTTAAAGAAGCCGGGTGGCACAGGACCCAAGCTGAACCACATTAAAAAGAAGCTGGGTGCGATGGTGTGTGTTTGTATTCCTAGTGCAATTGCGGTGCGAGGTGGTGGTGGTGGGGTGTTGGGAGGCCAGACAGGATCTCTAGGGCTCCCTGGCAGCTAGTCCTGTCAACTTGGAAAGCTCTAGGCAGTGAAAAAACTTGTTTGAAAAGAATGATGAAATTGAGGATGTCTTCTGTCCTCAATGATTACACACGCGCACACACACACACACACACACACACACACACACACACACAAAGACATGCACACATGCTTATGTACACACACGCGCACACACACACAGGCACACACACACACACACACACACACACACACAGGAGTTCTAGTTTCTTTTCAGTTGCTGTGGTAAGAACCAGCACCATTTCCTGTTCACTTTCCGTTTCCTGACTATGATACAATGCAACCAGGCAGTCCTGCCCTGCTGCTGTGGCGTCCATACTTACTGCCTTGACTCTCATCCCTACGGAACATGTCTCTTTGAACCGTAAGCTGGAATAAACACCATCTCCCTTTATTGCTTTTTGTCAGGCATTTGGTGATGGCATGAGTTAAAGCAACTAATAAATTATAAAACTTGCAGGCACCGTTTCAGCGGTGAAATACAAGGCAGCCACATCTTCATGTACCTAGTTCAATGTATGGGCCCAGACTACACGAGACAGGTAGATAACCCTTTTTATATGGTTAAGAATTTTATTATCAAAATGATTACATCTCTTGTGAAAGTTCAAATGTTATAGCAAGATGTAAACACTCCACTTGAGGAAAAAGCGATGTTCCTTCCCTTCCAAGAGTGTCCCCCCCACCCCCTTGCAGAGGTCTGGTCTTGACAGCATCCTGCCCACACAAAGTGCTGGGTCTCTCAGGCAGATAACCTTAGATGCTGGTTCCAGGCACTCTCGTGAACATGATTCAATGTAGAAGGAAAAATTCCTCTAGATTTCTGCTGGGAAAACAGAATGGAGTTCCCTGCTTTGTTAGGTGTGTGAGTTGTCTTACAATCCTTAGCCACCACAAAGATCAAGGGACTATCAAAGAACTAGCGTCCTTTACTGTCAGCCATCATGAGAAGCAAAAGCAAAAGTTCAGGTTAAGTCTGCAGTTTTCAACTAAACATTGGGAAAGTTTTATGTGTCCAGTGTAATCAATCTACTTTGAGGAAAAAGCCGGTTTCTATACTCTCGATTCTGTTGTACTGGATTCTCTCAATTCTATTGCACTGGACAGTGGAGACGAACATAGACATCCTCTTGGTGCTTTGCAAACTCCTATTTGCTATTGATGGACTGAATGAAGAAATATGTGTCTACTCTTCCATCAGCCAGACTTCAACTCATGACCATCTCCCAGAAGTTATCGGCATGGGTTCATTTTTTACTTTATCTTTGGTGTTGGCCGTTGTACATGTAAAGCAAGTGTCCAGCGTTGGGCATGGCTTCTGATAGAAAATTGCCCATACTGTATTGGTGGCGAAGTTGTTGCAGAACACTGATTTTTTATTTTTTTACTGATGTGTTCCTCTCAGTTCTTGTGTTTCCTAGCTCATACATGTTTTCAAAGGCAGGCACAGGGTTAGATCTTATACAGCACTTTATGGTGGGCTGCTTGTTCATTCTACATATACTGCCACACCCAAAATACAATGGTGGGGGCTGTTGTTAGGAGTTTGAAATAAAACTGTCTTTTGCTTTGTGTACTGTATTCACAAAGACAGGCATTAAACAAGTAACATTTGAGGAGCCTGGACAAGAGTGTAAATGGCCTCCGAGCAGACTTAAGAGACTGATGTTATCATTTATGCTGTCTCTGCTCAGCTCTGTTCAGGCCTCAAAGCTCATGTCTTGGGTTCACTGCTGTTTTCTTGAGGCCACAGAGACCTTGCTATCACCGCAGTTACCTGTGGCCACCTGACCCCTTGAAGAGCAAAAAGTCATAAGCAGACAGGACAGAAAGTGAGATGGCCCAAGAGTCTTGGGTGACTGAACTCACCCCAAAAGTGATGTAGTGTAGATTTTTCCCAGGATCCACAACTGAGGAATCCCAGCTTTCATCCTCTACTTCCGTACATCCTTTTATGCAGTTCTGGGTAGGTACATCTCCATCAGAGATGATGTGTTCATGAAGTATTGTCACTGAGAAACCCTGTGGAGTCTCAAGGCAACACTTCACGAAGACATAGCCCCTACTCTGGCTTCCAGGGCAGAGCTAAGGTTTTCTCCCCAAATGATGTTGTACCCTCACTTTCTCAACCTTCAGTATCTTACCCTGTGTGCTGGCTAGTTCTATGTCAACTTGACATGGCTAAAGTCATCTAAGAGAAGGGAACCTCCATTGAAAAAATTCCTCCATAAGATTGGCTTACAAAAAACAGTAACTGATACTTAGTGACTGATGTGGGAGGTTGGCCCATTGTGGGTGGGCCTCCCTGGGCTGCCAGGCTGGTTCTATAAGAAAAGCAGGCTGATCCCCACCGTCTATGTCTCTGGAGTGCTGGGGTAGAAAAGGCATGCACCATCGATCACCCAGCTTTAAGGATGATTTAGAAAAAAAAAAAAAAAAAAAGAATAATGGTGAATTCTGAGTTCTTATATCCTAAAAGCAAAACTTTAAACTTTTGCCAACAAATTGAAATTTTTATCACTTTTAAACATAATTTTTCTGGGTCAACTGGATGGCTCAAGGTAACGGTGCTTGATGCCAACTCTGTGATGTGTTTGATCCAGGAAGATCCCTGAAGAGATGTGACTCTGCAAAACGTGTCCCCTTACCTCCACACAGTGCAGGACAGGCATGTGATGCAACTGAGGCATGCACACAAAAGTAATCAATGTAAATTTCAAAACAAAAATACAAATAAAAATAAAATTTATTTTAAAAATTAAAAAAAAGTAAGAAGAAAGAAAGAAAGCTGAGCAAGCCATGAGAGCAAGACAGTAAAGCAGTACACTCATGGTTTCTGCATCAGCTCCTGCCTCCAGGATCCTACTTGATTTTGAGTTCCTGCTTTGGGCTTCCCTCAGTGGACCTGTGTCTTGGGAATGTAAGTCAAGTAAACCCTTCCTCCCCAAGATGTTTTTGGTCATGGTGTTTCATCACAGCAAATAGAAACCCCAACAAAGACATCCTGCATGGTTAGGACAGAGTCTGAAAAATATTTTAAATACTTGAATATTTTGAAGTCTGTAATAATATGTGAATATTCAAAATAATTTTAAGTATTTATTTTATAATTTTATGTGTTATGAAATATTTTGTCTTGTATGTATGTGTACCATGTGTATTATAGTGCTCACTGAGATCTGAAGAGGCATTGGGTCCTTGGGACTGGAGTTACAGATGGTTGTAAGCCCCCATGTGGGTGCTGGAATTGAACAGGATCTTCTGTAAGAGCATGAAGCCATCTCTCCAGCCCAGTGTGTGTGGTTCTCAAAAGCAAAGGTCACAGCAGAAAACACCCTTGCTTGAGTTTAGCTGGGTTTGCTAGCAATCTAATGTTTCAGTGTGGCCAAGTTCTGAGAGTGTTATGAAGGAAGAAATCAGGACCAGAGAAACTCACCAGAAAGAGTCAGTGATAGGTGGTATGTGTCCGAAAAGGTGACCTGGAGGAAGCAGTATTTAGCTGAAGCTGGGATCCAGCTCGTGATGACACTGAGTCTCAGCCCTACCAGCAATCTGACTCACCCATTTCAGGCAATAAGTTGCAGAGACTCTAAGTATATAATCATCATGTTTGGTTTCTAAAAATAAAAATAATCTTGTTCATTCTAAAAACAGGTAATATAGAAATATAAAGTAACAGTATGACTATCATGTAAGTAAGTGTGATCTCTCAAAGTAACTTTGAAATACACAGTATATTTAGTTTTATTTTGAGTTTTTTCTCACAAGAATATCATTCTTTCTATGTGAATATAAAATAATCACAGTATTTCATAATCATTGCCTGCTCCTCAGGAGTCCTTTTTTTTTTTTTTTTTTTTATCTCTTTGGCCACTGCCAGATGAGCAATCACCTCACTTTAATTCACAGCAATGGAATGGAATAAGGTGCTGACCATACATTCTGTAAGGTGGCTGACCATGCCTTCTGTAAGTGCTACTCCATGGGGGAGATAAATGTGGTAATTTACTGAGGCTAGGGTGACACAGTCTGGATGTCATTCTGCACGGTCCTGTTGCTCATCTACTGTCTACAACCGATTAGGTTGAAAAGTCACTACATCTCGGGCATCACTCCTCCTTAACTGTCTTCCTTATTCTCCAGTCATGCCTGAGGTTGCTGTATTTATCCCTACTCCTACATCAATGCGGGAATCCTGGTTTTCTTCTGCTCAATTTGTAAGTATTCTTCATTTCTGTTCTGTGAGTATGCTCAATCAGTTACGGAACTCTTGATTGATGCTCTCTTTGGTTGTGCCTATTGGTTTCAGGATCGGACTGAGTGGGTCCTGAACTAAGATCCAGATTCTGGCTTAATCATTTACTGATGACATGAACTTGCTCAAGCCGCTCATTTTTCACTGTCCATCTTGGAACACGAACCACCCGAGTTTGCTCTGTCCTTGCTCACCTTAGTATAACAGGAAAGTGCACGAGATAATATGTGTGAAAAAGCTTTATATGCTGCAGTGCCTTTAATTTCTAGTGTAACTTTGAGTCAACTGAGAAACCACAACATTATGTGGATTTTTAAAGCTGATTCCAGAGTATTCTTCCTTTGGAGCATGCCTGCAGCAAACAAGCAATATATGGAGAAAGAGAACTTGCTTGTGCCTCCAACATGAATACACATTTTTAAACACAACAAAAATTTATATATAACGTTGCAACTACATAGCTTCTCTTTAGTCTACAGCCCAAATAATAAATAATTACTCACTGTAAAAATACTGCACAGTCTTAAACATACCTCTTCTATGGATCTTCAGTGGTAAGATGAAGGAACTGCATTTTTAATCAGTAGGCAGCTGACTTATTTTATGGTTGATATAGAATTATGGTCTATTATCTATAGTGTGTTTCAAATAAGCCTAGGAAAGTTTAGGTGATTCATTAGGTGATAATTTAGGTTCATGCATATTTATTGTTAATTAATGATAATAAAAATGATCCAAATGGTGGACAGGGAGAGTACGCCAAGTTGATGGACCCTTGAGAAATCTCCAGCTGCCCATGGATCCAGGTTCTGTTCGAGCAGTTTTGTTGACCACTTTCATAAACTCTGAAGCTGAGGCCTGGATGAGTTATCACTCATTTCATATGTAGGCTGTTCTTCCCTCCACCCTAATTGTAAATTATGCCACCTCTACAGCAGCCTTTAATATATCTGAGTTTATTGCTTTCCATTTTATGAAAATTAATTACAGCTCACATTCTGACACTGGAACGAAAGGGTGAGCACTAAATCTTGTGTACAACAATAGGAAATTAAGAGAGCATTCTTATTATCAGAATAATGAAGACCAGGATACTTATTTTTCTTTTCTTAAGGCTCAGGGAAAGAGAAGTGAACTAGATTTAAGCAGGATGCTGCCCTTTATAACTTGGGTAATGCTACATGGAAGCAGAATGGAATCGTATCTTAATTAAAAACTCCAGCACTTTGTGTTTATAGAGCGGGTGTTGTCCTGTGATAAAGACGAAGGCAGCAGAGCTCAGTGCTGGGAGCTTGGTTGACTTAGGACCCCAGAAATGCTAAGAGGTAAAAGCCGACCAGTATCTACACAAATGATGAACTGACTTCAGTAGATTCTTTGGATGCTTCCAAAACAGCAGTTCTGAAGCAAAGTGGAAAAATGGCAATAGCTTGACATATATCCAGATGAATATATTCTCATGATAATCTGTCTTTAGCTACAGGCTCGTAAGGCAGCAGCCACATGTATGATTCAGCTTCATAAACATATTCAGCTTGCAAATGCAATGAATGGAGTGCTCATGACTTCCCCCATTCACATATTGAAAAGATGTCCCTATAATTACAGTATTAGGAGGAGGGAGTCTTTCAGAAGAGAATGGATCATAAGGACGCACCTCTTTATTAAAAACAGACTTGAGAAAATTACTCACAGGTAAGAACACAATGAGAAAGTGGTACTTCCAAGATACAAATGAGCTTCTCTTCTCCAACACTGAGGAATAAATTCAGTTGCTTGTATGGTGCATAGCTCATGTGTTTGTTGTTGGCAGCCTCAATGGGTAAGACAGGAAAACCATTCTAAGAGCATAATTACATTAATTTGCAATCATCTGGTGAGAAACATCCTTGTGCAGGTTGGTTTTTGTCAACTTGACACAAACCTAGACATATATTGGGAAGAGGAAACTCAGCTGAAGAAATACTTCCCTTAGACTGCCTGTGGGCAAGCCTGTGGGGGGAATTTCCTGAGTTATGATTGGGTGGAGGGCCGGCTAACTGTGGGCAGCACCACTCTGAGCAAGTGGTGGGGAGGGGTTGTATCAGAAAGCAGGTTGAGCAGGCCATGAGGAGAAAGCTAGGCAACAACTCCCTCCAGGCTTCTCCTTGCTTGAGTTCCTGCCTTGTCTGACTTCACTTAGTGATGGACTCTAACCTGAGACTTGTAAGCTGAAATAAACCCTGCCTCCCAACTTGCTTTTAGACACAGTGTTTATCATAGTAATAGAAATTCTAATCAAGACAGTACTTTTAACAGCAGATTTAGTGATTGTGATTATCTCACCTAATACTAGACCAGTAGTCTAATTTTCTTATGGTTTCAAAATAGAAATCACACATGAGTGGGAAAAAAGATACAGAAGTCTAGAAACTGTTAATTGTCTCTCCTAATCTTTAATTATGAGAGACACTGCAGTTTGAAAATTCATGCCATAAAAATTAAAATGTTCAATAAATATTCATCAGCAGTCACAGAATCCTCCCCATACACATCCATGCAGTATTGGCCGAGCTCTGCATATCCTGCCCCTGGCCCCATTTACTTCTGGTAGGGAACAGAAAGCATGTCTCTGAGAGACTCTAAAATGAGGGCAGTATTATAGTCTGAAATTGCTTCCACAGCCAGAAACTAAATGCTAAAATCTTCAACAGAGTCCAAGAAAATAAGAATCTTCCACACAGTGGCATAACAATCACCAGGCTGGACAGACAGTTTACAGAGTGGGAGAAAAATCTTTGCTAATTTCACAACAGACAAAGAACAAATAGCCAGAATATAAAGAATTGCAAAAAATTATCCAGTAAAAAAAAAAACCTGAACAACCAGTTCTCAAAAGAAAGCATACAAACAGCCAATAACGCTTGAAGAAGTGTTCAACACCCTTAGCTATCAGGAAATGTAAAGTAAAAGGACTTGGAGATTTCATCTCACTTCAGTCAGAGTGGATACTGCCAAGACTCATGAACAGCAAATGCTGATGAGAATGTGGAGAAAGAAGAACTGTATTCACGGTGGTGGAGTGTAAACTTGTGCAGCCACTGAGAAATCAGTGTGAAATTTCTCACACAACAACAACAAACTCAAACAGACGAATAAAACCGCAGGAAAAAAAGCCCAACCGTATGATCAGCTAACCACTCTTGTATAGACCCAAAGACGTTAAGTCAGCACACCACAGAGAAAAGCCATACTTACATAGCATGCTTACTGCTGCTCTAGTCACAACAGTCAGGAAACGGAACCAGTGTAAATGTCTATCATATAGATGGGGATAAAGAAGTTGTGGTAATCTACACACACACAATGGATTTATGCACCATTAAAAAGAAGCCAACATCATGATTTTTTCAGCAAAATGGATGCAACCGAAATCATTATGTTAAGTAAATAAGCCAGATCCAGAAAGACTAACGCAGTGTGTCTTCTTTCATACATGGAACCTGAATTTAAAATGATGTACTTATTGTATACAAAAGTCTTTTACAGGTCCTGTTACTCATTATGAAATGTGCCAAACCACGTGTTACATAAGGTAGGGCGAGATTTCTGTGTGTATGTTAAATCTACCACTATGCATATTGGCTCCCTAGTATTTACATGTATGTTAACACATGTCAGTAAAGTTAAGTTCACGATCTACCATGTTTTACAAATTGAGTGGTGGTAAGCACACATTATCTGAATCATGTAGTTGTTGCTGTAGATAAACAAATCTATGGATTAAATTTCACTTCATTAATTCAAGTCTGTCAATTAATTTTCATTCAAGTGTCTATCATGGCAAATGCTATGGTACCTGCTAGAATATAGGAATGAACAGAAAAGAGATATCTCTGTCCTCCAAGCTTCATAGCTCAGTGAGAGAGCCAGGTCGGTTAGTAGAAAGTTTATTATGTGAGACTATGGAAAATTCTTCGTTAACAGCACAGGATGGGATGTGAGACCATCAAAGAGGATTTACTTTAGCTTAGCAGAGATATATATTAAAATAGTGTCAGCTAAAAGATGAAAGTGGTAGGTTTGGAAGAACGTTGGATGGCAGAGTGATGGCCCAGCTAAGTCCTCCACCCTCAGTGCCGGAGCTAGATGTTGGCCAAGTCATGAGACACATTCAGAAACATTTAGTCAAGCAAGTGACGGGATCTTAAGAACTGTGGGAGCCTGGGACATTCCAGTCTTACTGGCACCAAGGTTCCATGCGAGAAGGGCAGCCACGATCGACAAGGCCGATTAGATTTGGAGCAAGCGCATTGTGGCGAGAACTGTTTGAAACAGTCACAGCGTGGTGGAGATCAGCAAAGAACAACTTCGTGGCTAGTCGAAGTTGTCACGGACGGACAAAGCAGGGTAGAAAGAGACTTAAGAAGGAGACTGAGGACGCGAGACAACTACAGTGAACTGTGCTAGGTTCCCAAGCATCCTGTGGCTTGGAGGGATGTGCACGTATGAACAGCGTTGGATGCTGAAAAAGACGACAGAGAGGATATCGATATGTCCTTGTCTTCCATGACTGTGCGCAGTGAACACGGTCAGAGAAAACAGCAAAAACAAGAGCAGAAGTGCTGTAAACACCCTCAGCTATGCGTGCATTCCCTCAGCCTTGCTCGCTGCTTGCGTTACTCGGAGTGGAACGCTCCTGGCTCAGAGGACTGAAGCACAACTTTTGGCTGTCTCTTAAATGGACATATTGCCAAACAGCGCGCAGAAAGAGAGGCTGAGATGTAAAAATAAGGATAAAAACAACGAAAACAACAAGCTCAGCAGAGGCGTTATCCAGAAGAGACCGGCTTCAGGGCTGTTTCCTCGGCTTCTCAGGCCAATCAGAATCGAGAGCTGTCACACGACTTGGAGGCCTCGTGTTCAATCAGAAAATTAAGAAGACAGATGATGATGAATTATTTACACTTAGGGAAACCAGTAAGAAACTAAAACTATCACACTAAAATCCAAAGGTTAAAAACACACTTAAATATCTACTTAATACAAAAGAAATCTGTGCAATAGGCGCAGACAGGGCTGCTGATGCGACTCAGTAAAGAGTGCTTGTCTACTTTGCACAGACTCTGGGTTTGATTCATAGAAACACAAGGAAAAAAAAACCCATAAAACAAAGTAATCTCCGGAGGATAAAAGCAGCATGATGGCAGCCACATGCAGTGCATCCACCGTTGCGTCCAACACAACGGACTAAACGCAGTTCCATCCAAATGCAGACCGGCGGCTGGAGTGAAACACTGATTCAAATGTGTGCTGTCTATAGAGACAAGCTTTAGATCTGAATACAGAACAACACATTTAAGGAAAGCATTGGAAAAGACCATATTTGAGTAGAAAAAACAAGATTGTGGTAAAACCAGAAAAGGTATCAGGGAAAAACGTTAAAGAAAGGAGACGTTTTTACAACGAGAAAAGGTTTGCGTCTTCAGGAAGCTACAGTGAGCAAAGACACGTGACCCCTGGTGACAGAAAGCACAAGATGCTTGAGGCAAAACCGGGAAAGCTGAAATAACAGAGAAGTAACGTGGTAACGGTAACAGACAAATTCGTTATCACACAGAAACCTTAACTTTTTTATTACATTTATTTATTGAGGGGCAGGCTCGGGTAAGCTGTTCTCTCCTCCCACCATGTGGTCCTGGGGATCAAACACTGGCTATCAGGCTTGGCAGCAGACACTGAGTCATCTCGTTAGCTCCACTGTCGCATTTTTTTTTAAAAAATGTGGATGGAACAAGAAAGGGAAAAACAGAAAAGCTGTAGAGAACTTTAACCAGAGTATCAGCCAATTGACTTAACTGGTGTCTTGAGGATGATCTACCAACAATAATAAGACGCATGGTTTTTCCAATACACACAGAGCCTTTCTCAAGTAAAAAGCATACGATCCTCAACACAGTAAAAAGAGTTCTAAGACATAGTTCTCATCAGAAGATGAAGCCAGAAATCAACAGCTGAAAAATTTGTAGAAGTCTACAAAGCCATGAGAATAATTTAAAACCCACATAGATAGCACAAGGCTTACATAAAGAATTAACAGCTTGAAGCAGAGAAGCTGCTTCCCATTGTAGATGGTAATTAACATAGAGATTCCGAAACAGAGACTGAGAGAGTGGGACATCTTTACACATCCCCCCACTCAAGCTTAGGGATCTATGAGACGGAGGAGAGGGGCGCAGAAAGAAGGTAAGAGTCAGAGGCGGTGGACAACTTTCAGGAAAGAGCATTTTTCAGACACAAAGGGCAGATTCTCATATGAACTCACAGAGACTGACAATATGGACAAGACCTGCTCAAGCCAGACAAAACTCCCGCACAGAGATGAGAAGTGGAAACTAAGTCCAATCCCTAGCAAGAAGCTATTTGCAAATGATAGCTGCTGAGAGAGACAATCAGTTTTCTTCCACAGACCAACACTGAATCAAATGCGCAGAGGCCAACACCTCCAATAAGGTCTCCCAAAGATCTTGGGAGGTGCTGCACCCAGGACTTTAGCAAGGAAACCTCTGACCTGATGCATACACTAGGAGTGTAGATGTGTATTTGAGTATATGTAGCCTGTATTGGAGAAACAGAGTGCTTAGTCACAGAGTTCAGACAACTCAGCATGCTGGCTGTGCCCTGAATCTTCTATGAGAAGGGCAGACCCTCTGTGGAAGACCTGCCAGCAGAGTCTTGTATTTGCCCTGGTCAGGTCTGAAGGGCTCACCAGAGGTGAGTCTCAAGCAGCCTACTCAGAAATAATTACAACTAATAATGTGTCAGAAAGATTGCTGGATGAAGGATTTTGGTACAAAAAAACAACAGTGTTTTTATGTAATAGTAGCGGACCCTCCAAATTGAAATTAAAAAAGAAAAAAACTAAGTCTATTAAAAATAACATCAAAGATCTCAGCCAAAACCCACTACCCCCACCTTAATAAATCAGCATAATTCCTATGTCTGAATATTTATCCTATCCCCATAGATGAGTGTAACACTCATCAAAGACTTGTCTTTTGGTAACAGATAAAGAGCATACAGAAAAATCAAACTGGTTAAAATGTAGAAAACAAGGTGGTGTGTATCTGTGTGTGTGTGTGTGTGTGTGTGTGTGTGCACGTGTGTGTGTGTGTGTGTATATCTGTGTGTGTGTGTGCACGTGTGTGTATCTGTGTGTGTGCGTGTGTATCTGTGTGTGTGTGTTGTGTGTATATCTGTGTGTGTGTGTGTGTGTAACAGTGACAATTAAAAATGAGGTGACTTTGAGAAAGGGAGCAGGGAGCATACATGCTAGAGATTAATTAAAAAGTAATATGATTTATTAATTAACAGCACCTAGAGGAGTAAAATATTAGGCATAAATTTAATAAAAATTGGCACATTATTTATACTCAAAATTCAAAAACATGACTGAGAGAAATTATTAAAAGAAAGGTTTGAAAAAGTGATGAGATATTCCATGTCCATGATAAAGAGTGGTAAAAATTACATTGGTTAAAATTTACCACAATTCTTACCCAAATCTCAGCAAGTTTTTTTTTCCCAGAAATTGACAAGTTGACTAAAAATTTTATATAGAATGTGACAACACAAAATGATGCTATAATTTGAAAAGAACAAAGTTGAAGGACTTATAAGTTTCTAAGCTTACTGGACAGTGTAATGGAGGTTCTCTCTCATCTATCAGTTCCAAATAACACTCAGAGGCTTAATATTTCTTACAAACAGTCAATGTAGCTCAAGGCTTATTACTGACTAGCTGTTACACTTAAATTAAGCCATAATTCTTATCTATGTTTAACCACATGACTTGTTACCTTTTCTCAGTAGAGCATTTTCATCTTGCTTCCTCTGCATCTGTCTGGTGACTCCTGACTCACTCTCCCTCTTCCCAGAATTCTCCTAGTCTGACTCTTGAGCTCAACCTCTTCCTGCCCAGCTATCAGCCAGTCAGCTTTATTATTAATGATGAGCATAATCCACAGCAGGACAGTATGAGGTCAGGGTGGACCAGGTGTAAGGATAGTCACAGCATCAATAGAACAAGCCTGAACATCAGAATTCAAAGCCTCAAATAGTCAGTTAGATTTTGAGAAATCAATCAATCCAGCTCAATAGGAGAAAGGACAGTTTTCAAAAAAACAATTGTGGAAAAACAATTGTGAAGCAATTAGATATTTACATACAAAAGATGACTTTAGAATCTCACTGTTGATGTATCATGAAAAACCAAAAACAGACTGACCCATCCCAAAGTGGATGATAGATCTAATGTAAGAAGACAACTGTAAGGCACTTAATGGAAACAAGGGGGATGATCATGACCTGGGGCTCCGCAAAGTGTTCTTAGACCCAGCGCCCAAAGTTAAGTGAAAAGGCCTGCATGATGACACTGAACACATTGGACAAAGGACCAATGTGTCTAGAGCATCAACTCTTCTTAGAACTCAATAAGCAGAAGACTAAAAATATTAAAATAAAACTAAAACATATGAATGAGTATTTCACTGAAGAAGATGTACACAATAGATAGCAAGAACACGAAAGTTGCTTAGCACAGACATTTAATATGGAATCATAAATCAAAACTGTGTGGAGCCACATGACATCCAATAGCATGGCCATAGTGAAAGAAAGATATGGTGAGTGCTGGGGGGGTTGGGGGCACAGGAACTCCACACTGCTGGTCGGAGCCATTTTGAAAAAACACTGGAACTGGTGTACTGAGAGGTTAAGCACACATATATCATGAAGACCATTTTTCTACTGTAGATATCTAGTCAAGAGATATAAAAACATACATTCGTTCAGCTTTTCACATGAATATCCATGGCAGCATTTTAAAATAATGTTCCACATGGAAACAATACAAATGTCCAGCAACTGGATAACACATTGCAAAGTGTATGAACTACATATTTTATATAGCAACGAGAAGGAATCAATTCTGAACCATGCTAGACCACATATCAGCCAAATGATGCTAAGTGGAAGAGGTTGAACTCTGTTCTAGTTTTGCTTCCTACTGCTGTGATCAAACATTATGACCAGAAGCAATTGGAAAGGAAGGGTTTATTTGACTTACATACCCTAATTGAACTCAGGGCAGGAACTCAAGCAGGGCAGGAATTGGGGGCAGGAACTGATGCATGGAGGGGTGCTGCTTACTGGCTTTGCTTCCATGGCTTGCTCAGACTGTTTTCTTAACCACCAGGACCACCAGCCAGGCATGGCACACCCACAGTGGCTGAGCTCCCATCAACCATTAATTAAGAAAATGCCTAAAGACTTGCCTATAGGCCTATCTGATGGAGGCAGTTTTCTCAGTTGGGGTTCCTCCTCCAAGCAACTAAAACATATGAAAATTATTAGTAAAAGCTTAAAAGAAGACAAGAGAAAAATGGGTATTAATCCAGTAAAAAGGGAAGGACAGGGAGCCACAGGAAGAGCTCTTAGAAATGCTCTGAGGCAAGAAAGTGCTTTGGGGAGTTAGAGGCAGTAAAATGCATCTCTGTCAGTGATGGTTGGAAGTCAGACAAGTATGTATGAAAAGGCTGTAAGGAAGACTGTTTACTTCGTATGCTAGCTGAAAAAAAAAATAAAAAAGAAGATTTAAAAAAGAAGAAAAAAGAAACAGGGAAGTTGGCACATAACATAGTCCAGAACATGGGACTCATAAGTCAATGAAGGAAATGGAATTTTAGTAACTATAGATCCTCAATGGATGTGTATATTTAGAAGTAACATGATTGCAGTGAATAAGTAAATAATATGCTTAAATTAAATAAATTGCCCAGAAATACTTAAAAAATGTGTTAAAAGTCTGGATAAATGCATGCAAGGGCTTGAGCAGGAAAGGAAAAGGGAAATGATATCATTATGCTTGAATTTCAAAATTTTTTCTTAACTTATAAAACAAAACAAAACCTTAAATAGAAAATGTCCAAAAGCTAGTTTTGGTTTGATTTTGAAGCTTTAAGGAAGGGATCACATGTGTTTTCATGGAGTGAATAAAGAACCTCAAACGTGTGGAATTTAAGCCTGTACTTTCCAGCCCACATTGCTTGTTTTTTACATAGCCAAGTTACTCTTGCTGGCTTCATTATTGACTACGGAGCCAGAACATGAATTTTGTATATAAAGTGTTAAAACTTTTTACAATCCTGAAAGCCAAATTCCTAAATTTCAAAAGAACTGGGAATGGAAAAAAAAAATTTTAAAGAGTGGTATTAATTGGAAGCATCTAGTATTGCCTGGGGGTTAGAGAGACGGCAGCAGTTAGGAGTTTGTACAAGCCTGGCTGGGGTGGAAATTCTGCCCTCAGCAACCATGTCAGATGCCTTATGACAATTAACTCCAGCTCCAGGGGATCTGATTGCTCTGGTCTCTTAGGCACCTGTTCTCACAATGCCTGTGGTGATATATTGTGTACCCAATAATATATTGTATACCTGATAAACTTATCTGGGGATCAGAGGACAGACAGAGCCAGCCACTAGATTAAACATAGAGGTCAGGCAGTGGTGGCACACACCTTTAATCCTGGCACGAGTTAACCATAGAGGTTTGGAGGTCTGTACAGACAGACAGGAAGTGATAGAGCTGAGAGAAAAGAGGAAGTAATGTAAGATAGGAAGTAAGTATGGCAGGAGTGCAGAAAGGTATTTAAGGCCTGAGTATACAGGAAGTAGCTCTCTCGGGCTGAGGATTTCTAGTGGTAAGAACTTGGGGCTGACTTGTTTCTATCCTTAATCTTTTCAGCTTTCACCCCAATTATCTGGCTCCGGATTTTTTTTTATTAGTAGGACTATAAGATTTTGTGTTACACATGCTATACACCACACATGACATACACACCATGAATAATTAAAAATGATGAAAATAAATCCTAAGGAGACTATCTGTATAGATTCAGTCCTTGATGATAGAGGGTGATAATTTTTGGCAGAAATCAATCATTCTTTTATTTCTAGTCTCTACATATACTGGGTACAGGTAACATATAAATTCCTTTAAAAAGACTGCCAGGATGTGCTACCCAAAAACCTGGAAGTCTTTTTGTCATGAGAACTGGTTAAAAATTTGAGTATGATTTAAGTTTTCCTTCCTTAAGCTTAACATCTCAAAGTAATGTTGATAGATATTGAATTCCCCTCTCCCCCTCATTTTATAACTTGGTCTTACTTTTATGATGTGAAATTTTAAGCCTAGAGTTTAATTATAAAAGGAAAAGGGAATGGACAGCACAGCCAGGATTAGCCGGAAGAAGAAAGAATTCTCTCCAGAGACAAGTGTCTGGCAGGACTTCCGTTGTTCCCTCTGGGGCCGTCAGATTCCCTCTTGGCGGAGAACCACCGGGTCGGCTGTGGCGTCAAGGCTTCTCCTAGTCAACTTTCATTCTTGGCTCCATCTCAGGTACCTTTCCACCTTATGATCCGCATCTCTCCCGAGTAAAGGCACCAGGCTGAATAAAGCAACAGGGTGATTGTGTGATGGGGACCAGTGTTCCCAGACACTGGGTTAAGAGGCACCAAATTGATTTCACTGGAGAGCAAATTCAGATCTGAACCAGTTTTTCAGAGGTGAAAGAAGAGCTATTGATTTTCGTCACAGGTCAGTTTAAAACTGAAATGATCACCATTTTAACAGTGTCAGATTGCACACTCCATGGGAAATGAGTGCCGTGGCCCACTGGAAGCTCTTTTTCTTTGGACTGAAATCTATGTTGTACATCTTGGAGGGAACATAAAGTAACAGGACAGTGGGCGGCTGCTGGGAACTATGGTGACCGTTACTTATCTCTACAGGTGAATGAGGCAGTCAAGATGTGAGAACAGCTGGTCTGCGCTATTAGGGATCTTTCCTGAAGGAACACACTCCACTTCAGCCACCAGCAGGATGTGGGCAAAACAACTTTTGTAACACGTCCACTGCTGCAGGTGTTGAGGTCAGTGAGAAGAAAGAGCCTCTCAGTCAATGGAAGGGACGGATTTACAGGTTTGGACTGGGGATTGTTATTGGTTTAATAACATTAGACAGATGTTCAAAGTCAATCGACCTCGGCAGGAGACTATTTCTGGCAAGATAAGTGTTTATAATGAATATAAGTTTTTTTCATAGGATTTACCTTCTGGTGATTGTCTTTCCTGTTTAGGAAACGCTAGGATGAAAAATGCTTCCTATCTCATTGTGGCCTGGTGTTCACATTGGACGTTCTGGCCACCTGAGAAGTTGTTTCTGGACTGTTTCCTAAAAACTCAAATTTTAAAGTAGGCCTTTATCTAGTGAAAGCACTATTGTCCTTTTTTTTTTTTTTTTTTTACAGGACAATAGAATTTAGTATTTCTTACAAGAATTTGAGTTTTTGTGATATTCCAATGATTATCCATTGAGATGACATTGGAGTACATTTTACCCGAGTGATGAGCCTGTTCGGCCTGCTGGGGACTCCTGGGGACCACCGTGTGAGAGCCACCACCATCCTGTCACCGTCTTCACCACTGTGGTCCATTTCGCTAGTGTTTCCCCGTCACACCCAGGTTTTCAGTCCCTAACTTACAATAGGTGTTGTTTGTGTACATATGTTGTGTATACGTGTGTGTATGTCTGGAGGTGGGATGCATTAAAATACACAGAGTATTGCCACCATACAATCACCATATGTGTGACATCTGGAGCAGTGATGGGCAGAGTGGATGAAATAAAATCTAGCGTGTTCCTGTATCTATCCGGGACTTTTAGGTGATGTTTGGTATTTTACTCTTCATGACAGAGACATTGTGTGCATTGATGTTCCTGTTTGACTGGTGAAGACATGGCCGTTCACACAGGCTAAGGAGCTTGTCCGCGGTGACAGGGAAGGAAGCAGATGCCCAGTCTGAACATTTGGGAAAAACACGTCTGCTCTTCCCGAAATCCCGGACCCCCAGGTAGATCGACAGGGACGTTTTGTACTTGATAGGTCCAGGCCTGGCACTCAGAGGATCTGTCCACCTAGCCATCTTGGCATAGCTTGCCCCTGCCCACACTCCAGGACTTCATCACAACACTGTCGGAGGTATCACGGAGAAAGGCAACAGATTTTTTTTTAATTTAGAGCAGTAGTTTGAGCTGTCTGGTCAACAAATCTGTTACGGACAGGGCGTGAATCACGACGGAGCGACCAGATAATAAGTTACAGAAGCGGAAACCTCACAGTGGGCCGGGGAGTGAGGCCTGAGAGTGACAGCACCCAGTGCTCCGTCACAGGACCCGGGCTGGGACCTCAGACTCACGGGGGGTGGCACCGGCTAAAGGGATCTGAAGGCCCTCTCTGACCTCCATGGGCATCTACACACACACACACACAGACACACACACACAGACACACACACACACAGACACAGGCACACACGCACACACACAGACACACACAGACACACACACACACACAACACACACCACACACACACCGAAAATAAATATTAGAAAAGGCATAGCCTGTCTGAAGTTGTTTTCCATTCACTCTGCCCATCAATGCTACCGTCACCAGACATCATCACACAGTCACACAGTCACCACAGACACCACAGTCACCACAGTCACCACAGTCACCACCAGATCACACAGACACACAGTAACAGACACAACAGTCACACAGTCACAACAGTCACAGCAGTACACAGCACACAGTTCACACAGTCACACAGACACAGACAACAGTCATCACAGTCACACAGTCACCACAGACACCACAGTACACAACACAGTCACCACAGTCACCACAGACCAGTCACAACAGTCACCAGACACACAGTCACACAGACACACACAAACAGTACACAGTCACCACAGAAACACCACAGTCACACAGTCACCACAGACACCACAGTCACCCAACACAGTCACACACAGTCACCACAGCACACAGACACACAGTGCACACAGACAAGTCACACAGTCCCACATCAGTCACCACAGTACACAGCACCAGTCAACAGACACCACAGAACCACAGTCACCACAGACACACAGACACCACAGACACAGTCACCACAGTCACCACAGACACCACAGATACCACAGACACAGTCACCACAGTCACCACAGACACAGTCACCACAGTCACCACAGACACCACAGATACCACAGTCACCACAGACACCACAGTCACAGACACCACAGTCACACAGACACCACAGTCACCACAGTCACCACAGTCACCACAGTCACCACAGACACACAGTCACAGACACCACAGTCACCACAGACACCACAGTCACCACAGTCACCACAGTCACCACAGACACACAGTCACACAGTCACAGTCACCACAGACACCACAGTCAACCACAGTCACAGTCACCACAGACACCACAGTCCACCACAGACATCATCACCACAGACACCACAGACACAGTCACCACAGTCACCACAGACACCACAGTTACACAGTACCACAGTCACCACAGTCACCACAGTCACCACAGACACCACAGACAACCACAGTCACAGTCACCACAGTCACCACAGTCACAGTCACCACAGTCACCACAGACACCACAGTCACCACAGCACCACAGTCACAGTCACCACAGTCACCACAGTCACCACAGACACACAGTCACCACCACCACAGTCACCACAGACACCACAGTCACCACAGTCACCACAGTCACCACAGTCACCACAGTCACAGTCACCACAGTCACCACAGTCACCACAGTCACCACAGTCACCACAGTCACCACAGACACCCACAGTCACAGACACCACAGTCACCACAGACACCACAGTCACCACAGTCCCACAGTCACCACAGACACCACAGTCACCACAGTCACAGTCACCACAGACACCACAGTCACCACAGTCACAGTCACACAGACACCACAGTCACCACAGACATCATCACCACAGACACCACAGACACAGTCACCACAGTCACCACAGACACCACAGTTACCACAGTCACCACAGTCACCACAGTCACCACAGTCACCACAGACACACCACAGTCACAAGTCACCACAGACAGTCACCACAGTCACCACAGAGTCACCACAGTCACACACACACAGTCACCACAGTCACCACAGTCACTGTCACCACAGTCACCACAGTCACCACAGTCACCACCACAGTCACCACAGTCACCACAGACACCACAGTCACCACAGTCACCACAGACACCACAGTCACACAGAGTCACCACAGTCCACAGACCACAGTCACACAGTCCACAGTCACCACAGTCACCACAGTCACACACAGACACCACAGTCACCACAGTCACCACCACAGTCACCACAACACCACAGTCACCACAGTCACCACAGACACCACAGTCACCACAGTAGTCACCACAGTCACACAGACACAGTCACCACAGTCACCACACAGTCACAGTCACCACACCACCACAGTCACCACAGACACCACAGTCACACCACAGTCACCACAGTCACCACAGTCACCACAGTCACCACAGACACCACAGTCACAGTCACAGTCACAGTCACAGTCACACAGTCACAGTCACCACAGTCACCACAGACACCACAGTCACCACAGTCACCACAGACATCATCACCACAGACACACAGTCACCACAGACACCACAGTCCACAGTCACCACAGTCACACAGACAGTCACAGTCACCACAGTCACCACATCACCACAGTCACAGTCACCACAGTCACAGTCACCACAGACAGACATCACCACAGCACCAGACACCACAGACACCACAGTCACCACAGACAGCCACCACAGTCACAGCCACCACAGCGATGGTCCCGTGTGTAATGACCATGGTGATGGCAATGTCACACCTCTTCCGTGTGTCCCATCTGTGGGCACATGAGCACAGCCCTACCACCACCATGGACCCCGAAAGTGGGCACGAGGGGAAACGACAGGAGAGGACAGCAGCGCGGACTTGGCCGAGCAGAGCCGAGGCTCCCTCCCTCCCCAGGTGACGGAAATCATCCCGCCCCCGCCGCCGCCGCTGACCCACAGCCGGACTCGTCACTCCGGAGGCGTGCAAGGTGGAGTCACGTTTCCATGTGAGCGCAGTGAAAGGAAAAACATCTACGCCGGATTCTATGGAGACCTCGGTGACAGGCCAGTCAGGTCAGGTCAGGAGGGTGGGTGTCCGAGCCGGGTGAGGACTGGAGGAGACTCACTGGTCCTTCCTGAGATCAAAGGAGACTCCATGAGCCTCCCAGGCCGCCGTCCCCGGGTTCTGTGAGCGGAGGCCGAGTCCCTTCGTGGCGAGTGTGAACGTTGCCTGTGGAGTTGACTCATTCTCGACAGCATATTCCCTGTGTATTAAACCATCTGATATTTGAAATCTGTAAGTGTGAGAAGTCCGTCCCTCAAAAAGTCAGGTAGAAAAACCAGGGATGTGGAGAAGAAACTGAAGGTGCGGCGAGGGGAATGAGCTAAACCAAATGGTGTGACATGTCCTCAGGTAAGGACAGCAGCGCTGTGGCTGGAGGACCCGAGTTCGAGCCCCATCACCCACTTAAAAATCAGGTCATGGAGGCGCACGCCCGTACATCCCAGCACGCAGAAGGTGGAGACAGCTGGCAGCCAGCTTAGGCTGAATCCGTGAGTCCCATGTCCCAGTGAGAGCCCTAACTCAACAAATCAAAACAAACGGCACCGGGGGATCTGTAGCCATTGCTGACACCTGGCCCCACACACATGCCTGTGCACACACACTTCTATATGTGTCACCGCCCGCCCCCAAATAATAAATAATAAAAATCATAAGAAAAAGGAAGTAGTGATAGCGTGCTGGAGGTGCTGGCTCTTTCCAGTGCCCTGGAGGCGACGGCACACCGTGGCTTGGAATTAGCCATGGCATGAGTAGTCACACCACAGAAGTCAGGACAAACAACAAACCAACACGCCTGTACCCCAAGAACCTGCTCACTGGAACAACCTTGCATATGTAGGTGTTCTTTGTTAAAAATTCCATCTTCCTCCTCAAACCAAATAAAAAGTAAGCAAACCAACTGTTCTAGTGTGTGGTGACATTGTGTTCCCCAATATATCGTGCACCCTAATACACTTATCTGGGGTCAGAGGACAGAACAGCCACTAGACAGACATAGAGGCCAGAAAATGGTGACATACACACTTTAATCCAGCATTCCAGAGGCAGAGATCCACCCAATCTCTGTGAGTTCAAAGCCACACTGGAAACAGCCAGGCCCATGGTGACACACGCCTTTAATCCAGGAAGAGATGGCAGGAAGCAGAAAAGTATTTAAGTCATGAGGACCAGGAACTAGAGTCTGGTTAAGCTTTTAGGCTTCTGAGCAACAGTTCAGCTGAGATCCATTCGGATGAGGACACAGAGGCTTCCAGTCTGAGGAAACAGGATCAGCTGAGGAACTGGCAAGGTGAGGTGGCTGTGGCTTGTTCTGCTTTTCTGATCTTTCAGCATTCACCCCCATACCAGCTCCAGGTTTGTTTTTATTACTAAGACCTTCTAGCAATTGTGCTATACTAGTGATGTTGGGTGGGCGCTGGGCTTCTTCAATAAGCAGAGGTTGGGCAGTGTAGGTCATTCCAGGAAGCTTCCTGAGGCAGGAATCAAGTCTGTCTGTCTGTGTTATGGTCTATGCATGTGGCCAGAGATATGAAGGACAATAAATATTTGTTGAATAAGTTCATGCTTTCATTTAAAAATATTTTCTGCTTCCCGGGTACTGCTTTCACCTAAGAGGAGTGAAAAACAATGAAAAAATACATAGTTGATATTCTGCATGAGGTGGCCATTAGCTCCTGTGGGGAGAAAGTATTTAACAAATGGGAAGCAGAAGGTCCCAAATTAATCCCGTCTTAACCTCAGAAAATGCATAAGGGAGGAAATTCACATTACTGATTACAACACGGCACCTGGCAGATAGAAATGAGATAATAAGTTAGATATTGACTTCTGTTGAGGTGAACATCAAGATCTATTGACCTGAGAGGTAAATATTGACCGAGGTGAAGTCAAGGTCAATATTTGCCTCAAAGAACAGGAAATCTTAATGCCCACCAATATATAAAGGTTATATATGTGAATTTTTACATACATTTCCTTGGCATAACATTATGAAAGCTCCAAAGGTTTCAGGCAATGCACAAAAGTCTGTTCTGAAAGTAAAAATCTCCTATAAATGGCGTCTTTGAAGAGTATACATTCCTCTCTTCTCTGTTACTGAGCCTTTAGTTGAGGGAATTTGGTGTGACTTTGCATATGGTACAGCAAAGTCACCAAGACCTTCGTGAGTTTCTCACCATCCTTAGGTGGCACAAAGAACATCTTACCAAACCGTCATGGCTACCAGTGACATTGATATCTCTTGACAATCTTTGATCATCGTGACTCAGTCATTCTGAAACAAGGCATCGTGAGCATGGATGGTAAGATGTTAATTCTGCAAGAGTATCCATTCGATTATTAAATGATAATGTATCTCCTGACTTTAAAATGCACTCTATCCAAGATGACCCCATACCAGTAAACACTAGTAACTGGGAACCTCCACGAGACGTTCGTGGAGGACTGCTGAGGTTTTTGAGGGAGCGAGACATCTCAGTTATTCTTCACGCCTGTGTTCACTGGGGAAATCCTAATCTCTGCAGGCAGAAACTTCAAACCATCAAGAACCTGGTACTCAACCATGTCCGTCCAATGAGGTGGTTCAGGCCACACTGGGAGGAGCTCCTTCCCCACAAAGTTGAGGGAGTCCTTCACCTCCAAAGTGCTACAGGCCTTACTTAACAAGGAGCAAACGTCATGTATTGCCTATCTTCCTTTCCCACCCCACTCTCGCCTCTGCTTCTCCTAAATTCTCAGACCAAGAAACAAGATTAAAGGTCCCCAAGTAGAGAGAATGTCAGCCTCTCAGCAAGACGCACTTGGTGTCCAACTCCCTTTCAGTTCAGGTAAGTTCCATGAGATAGAGCCACATCCTAGACGCCTCAGTCCTCCATGCCATCCATGGTGGATCCCAAAAGGGGAAGCGGAAGGGCGAGTGACCAAGTGAGCAGTGAGTGAAACCGCTCTCTCATCATCCTCTTGCCCTCTGCTACCTGAGGAAGAGAGCGTTAGGAGCACGTAGCCCACGCAAGGATTTCAACATCCCCACTCATGCCCCTCCCTCATGAGTCCGTCCTAATATATGCATTGCCTGATTTCATACATGCTGATTGCATAGCAATTTATTCTACAAGTGCCAAGGAGAAGAGTCACCCCCGACTAAATGTAAAATCTTTATTCTCACCAATGTCTAAATCAATTGTTTTCTCGCGGCTGAGATCATGTGGCACACATTATTAATAGCTCTGGTCTCTCCACCACTTGACACGGCGCTCTAGCTGTCATTCTGCTCCCTGGCTCGTATGATTCTTGCACTGGTGAAGTGCCAGCCCGGCCTAGCCATCAGTCACTGTCACCCACCACCCCAGTGATGAATAGCCTGGCCGTCGCCGTGGCGAGGCCTGGGCTCTGATTCACACACGCCTGACTTTTACCAACTTCAGCACACCAGCTGAGGCCTATCCCAGCTGAGGAAGGCCCGCAGTGACCTGGAAATGGTCCCGCCTCCTCTCTCTAACTCTCCCTTGGTCCCTCCCTCCTCAGATTAGTTAAAAATGAAACAAATCCTAATGTGATCATGTCACTAATTATGCATTTAATTCAGTTATAAGGAGCTAATGGCTCCCTCAGTGACGGCTTTTACTGCTAAAAGGCAATTCATTCCTGAAACGGAGAAATCTAATTACACAAAATGCTTCATCCTAATCCTTTCAAAGAATAATCTTATTTGTAGACATTAACATCCCAGATGCTGCTGCTGTTTGTCCATTATGACAGTGTTTGTCCTGAATAATGTATAAATGGCTCTTTCTGGACAGTTGCATGTCACTAAATCAATACAATTTGCTGCCTTCTGTTACATTAAGTCGGCCTGGCAGGCTGGAGAAAATTAACCTTTTGTTTTCCTCCCCTCCCCTTCCTCAAAGGGCTTTCCGAATTAGAAATGAGCGAGGGATCAAAGAGGGCTGGGGTAGGATAAAGGAGACAGTGGAGAGAAAGAGGGAAGAGAGGCATGTGTGAGCCACAGCGGAAGGAGGAAGGGGCTGCTGCAGACGGACCAGACCGCCAGTGTGGGAGGGAAGACTGTCATCTATGACGATTGCTTGGGAATCACTCCACGCACACGGACTTGGACCAGAGCACCTCAGGTGTTGATCCTTGGTCTCAAGGTTTCTTAATTCAAAGTGATGTTTCTTTTGCCGTGGTGCTTGGATGCCACGTAGAAAGTTCCTGGTGATGGTCTTGGAGGCCTGCAAGCATCAGTTGACTGCGATAACTTTGTCCTAGATGCCGTTTTTTCATTAAAAGCCTTGGGCACTGAGTGTGTGGTGTAACCCACAGGGTAACAAAGGATTCCCACAGGGATAATTTCATCTGATTTGCACAGCCCTGAAAGGAGCCCTGAGAAGGCTCATCCTGAAGTTGAGGAAATGGAGACTGAATGACTTGTTCAAGGTGGTGTCACAGAGACTCCAACTTCTTTCTCCTGGTCCCAGAGGGACTCTTTCACTGTGGTCCCTCAGCTGACATAATACACAGACCTCTGGCTGGTCAGGAAGCTCTCGCAGCAGGTGCCCACAGAACTTGGGGGCACATATTCAAGTGTACACACGTCTACACGACAGTCCCTGCCACACCAAACACAAGTCGATGAGTTTTATTCATTGCAAAAACCATTGAAGATTGTGTTTGACATGAGCATGGAATCTAGTTTCTGAACACTGTAAATTCCCTCAGGAAGGTTGAATAGAGGTTGAATTTTTTTTTCTGTAAAGGGCGAGGAAGTTCTTTCAGCTTCGTTTCCTGCACTGTCTCTGTTCTAACTACTCAACTTGGCAACTGTAGACAGACTGACAGTGAGTGAATACTGGTCATGAGGAGGTGACAGACTGCTGTTCCAGCTAGACCTGTGCAAGAGATAATATTTTAAAAGTTATTGCTTCTCAGCTTTCTGGTAGGATAAGTATAAAAATATAAAAGTGAAACAATTCTGATTTGTAAACTTTATGCTCTGTAATGCCACATTCTCATTCTTGCTCCCACGTGCACTTTTACCGTTTTAGATCGTCTTCTTATTATAATATAGACATCTGCTGTTTTCACATAAATTCAAAAAAGTCCACAGAGGTTCCTGCAAATAAAAGCAATATTAAAAAAGGGAACTTGGTGAGAATACCTTGTATTTCTTGCCCTGCCTTGCTTTCCTACTGAATCACTATGCCTAGTTTAGGAGATGATCCACTGTCTTAGTTAAGGTGTCCCGTTGCTGTGAAGAGACACCGTGACCATGGCAACTCTTATGAAGAAAGCATTTAATTGAGGTGGTTTGCTTACAGTTTCAAAGGTTCAGTTCATTATCATCATGGTGGCATGCAGGCAGAAGAAGCTGAGAGTCCTACATCTTGCAGGCAACAAGAAGTCGACTGTCACACTGAAGGAAGCATGAGCAAAAGAGGCCTCAAAGCCCACCCCACAGCGACACACTTCCTCCAACAAGGCCCACACCTCCTAATGGTGCCACTCCCTTTGGGGACCATTTTCTTACAAACCACCACATTCTACTCCCTGGCCCCCAAAGACTTATAGCCATATCATAATGCAAAATGCATTTAGTCCAACTTCAAAAGTTCCCATAAGTCTATCACAGTCTCAATAATATTTAAACGTCCAAAGTTCAAAGTCTCTATTGAGATTCACGCAATATCTTAACTGTAATCTCCAATAAAATAAAAATAAAAAATAAAAGAAAGATCATATACTTCTGACATATAATGGCACAGGATATACATTACCATTTCAAAATGCAGAGAAGGGAGCATAGTGAGGAAATACTGGATCAAAGCAAGACTGAAAACCAGCTGGGCAAACTCCTAACTCTGCATCTCCATGTCTGATGTCAAAATTCTCTCCTCATCTCCAACTCCTTTGTTGACTGCAACACACTTCTTTCTCTTGGGCTGTTTCAATCCCTGTTAGCAGCTTTCCTCAGAAGTTATCCCATGACTCTGGCCTTTCTAATATCTTGAGGTCTCCAAGGCAATCCAGGCTTCACCTTCACAGCTTTTCTGCAATGGCCTCTCTGGGCCTCCATTCAGGGATACCACTGACACATGCCTGGCCTCAGTGACTGTCCTTAGTGGGGAGGCAACTTCTATAATTTATTTCTTCTCTCCTTAACTCTAAAGCTAGAACCATGTGGCTGAAGCTGCCAACTTCTGCTGCTTCCTGGGGCTGGAACATGGCCCCCTCATCAATTACATCTTTACCAGTTTTCTGTCCCTTACTGCCTAAACTTGCTCTGTAGGACAGGCTGGCTTCAAACTCAGAGATCCACCAGCCTCTGCCTTCCAGTGCTGGGATTAAAAGGTGTGCCCCACCACACCTGGCTCTAAGCTTTCTTTCAGTTCCTTTTCACAAATTGGAAACTTAGCTGGGTGGATTTTGCCCTAGGGTTACCATTCCTTTATCCCATTTCTTAATCTGTTTTATCTACTTCAACATAGGATTTAGCTTTATTCCACTTTCTGGTTCCCCTTTTCTCTTCAAATATTTTCCTTGCTCAGCTAGCTCTTTTTCATTACGTATCTTAGAGTTACTACTAATACCCATATGACAGAGTCTATACTAGGCTGATTTGAGATTTTTTTTTCTGCCAATGGAGTTAGTCCAAAACTCTTCACTTTAGCTTAAGGCAAACTCTTCAGACAAGGCAAAAGGCAACCACTTTCTGTAGCAGGATACTTAAAAGTTCTTATTAATAAAATCAAACCCGAGGCGAGTTATTGGGGTCCATGCTGGTAGATCAGAGAGACAGAATAAGCCACAGCTATCTCACCTCACCCGGATCCTCAGCTGGTCTTGTGTCCTCAGACTGGAGGCCTCTGAGTCCTCATCCGGAATGGGTCTCAGCTGAATTACCAGGCCACATGTTTAACCAGCCAAATGCTTAACCAGCCAAATTCCTTCTTGTTTCTCGCCCTCCACGCCTTATATATCTTCCTGCTTTCTACCACCACTCCCTGGGATTAAAGGCTGGCTTTCTGGATTAAAGGCGTGTCACCATGCTTGGCTATTTCCAATGTGGCCTTGAAACTCACAGAGATCCAGAGGGATTTCTTATCTCTGGGATGCTAGGATTAAAGGTGTGAGTGCCACCATTTTCTAGCCTTTGTATCTAGTGGCTGTCTGTTCTCTGACCCCAGATATTTTTATTAGAGTACACAATATTTTGGTGAACACAATACCACCACAACTTTCTTACCAAAATATCACAAGAATGATCTCTAGGCAACATATTAAAAAATTCTTCTAATTTGTAACTTTTTGGCCCAGCCTGGAGAGTTCATCAAATCACACTCAGCACCACTGTCTTCCATGCTTTTACTAGTATGGCCCATTAATCAGCCCTTAAAGCATTCCACTAACCCAAAGTACCAAAGTCCATATTACTCCAAACAATATCATGGTCAGGCCTATCATAGCAATACCCCAGTCCCTGGTACCAACTTCTGTCTTAGATTTCCTATTGCTGTGAAGAGACACTATGACCATGGTAACTCTTATAAGGAAAGCATTTAATTGAGGGCCTCACTTACAGTTTCAGAGGTTCAGTCCATTATCAGCATGGTGGGGAGCATGGCAGCATGCAGGCAGATGTGGTGCTGTAGGAGAAGCTAAGAGTCCTACATCTTGCAGGCAACAGGAAGTCAATTGTCACAGTGAGGGAAATTTGAGCAAAAGAGACCTCAAAGCGTGCCCCCACAGTAACACACTTCCTCCAACAAGACCACACTTCCTAACAGTGCCACTCCCTTTGGGGCCATTTTTTTTTTTCAAATCACCACACCAACCATTTAGTTTTATAGTTGCATTATTGTTGATATCTGTTTTCCATACGAAAACCAGCATAGGTATGGGAATTAAGGTCTTAGTGTTTGAATTAACTTGTGAAGATCTTGAATGAATGCTATTCAGTGACAATAATAATTCTGAATAAGGCAGGTCTGTTTTTAAAGGATGTGTCAGTGGTGAACCAGGAGCATATATGTTATTTATTTGTCGGCATTATTTACTGGGTGCAAGAAAACACAAGGTACAATGAAACCCACTATAAGAGTTTTTATTAGGAAGGGAAAGGGTAGAGGTGAGTAGGCCTACTGAAAAGAAAGGTGTGGGGGGGGAGGGGAGAGAGAGGGAGAGAGAGGGGGGGTAGAGCCTGCTTTTTATAGGTTACCTCACGCATGCATATATGGGCTTATGTAGCGATGCCATGCATGTGCATAGATTGGTGATCATGCTGCATGCAGATTATGTGGCCATGCTGCACACGGATTACATAGGACATAAGCCCTGGAGTGACTAAGCATTTGCCTGACTGCTCACAGTGCATGTGCAATCATGTGACTCCAGAAGTAGCTAGGAATAATAACATTCCACCCTTTTTGTTCTGATAAAAAGTAAGGGGTTAGGGGTGGTGGGTGAACAGGAACGGGGGTGCTGTGTCTCTCAGAACTGCTTCCAGCTGACTTGTGGGCATTGGTTAATTTGGGGGGGGTGGGGAGGGGCTTTTCTTGAGGTAGCCAGATGTTGAGGTAGATGAGTGTCTTTGCTGCTGTTTTGAGCCCTGTGGAATAGTCCAGCACTGCTTGGATCTGACAGCTTGGACACGACAAGCTGAAGTGGGTCTGACCTGTCCGGGTGGACCCAAGCTGACTCCCTGGAGCTCAGAAGAATTTTTAAGTTTATGAAGGAGACAAATTTTAGAAATATTAAGAAGCAACCAAAGGGAACTTAAAATCCTGAGCTGGTAGCTATGATATTATAGAGTTTAGTACTCTGCTATCAGAATTGTATTGGTTAGTGTTAAAGTTATGGAGTCATATAGCAAAAAGAGAGAGAAAGAGACAGAGAAATCTCAAACCTGCTTTTTTTTTTTTTTCTATTATCACTTAGGCTTCCTATCTTCACCTGAGACAAACTTTAAGGCACCCGTTTCCTTTCATTATTGTGGTATCACTTCAGCATCCAGGAGACACGGGTGATTGATTGCTGAGGGCATTTAACAGTAATAAACTGTTACATTAAAGTCTGTTTTTGCAGAATCTGGACCCTTTTGAGTCTAGGGATGTGAATACCTCTGGAGTGTTACTGTTTCTTACCGCCTGGGTGTATTTGATGGTCCTGCACCTCTGGCTCCATGGCTGACCATGGTCCTGTAACAGTCAGCTGAGTGGTTCATTAGAAATTTGAATATGTTGTTAGAGATACAGAGGGAAACTGATGAAGCAGAATGTGGTCGGTAGAGACAGGAGAACTCGGAGGAGAATCAGGAAGAAAAACATATGGGGTCCCCAGTCCAGTGGATTGAGTACGGTTGTGGGATGAAACCTCATTCTTCTGGAACTGGAGACAAGGCAGTGTCGATCCCGGTGTCCTCTGGAACTAAGAGGGCCCTGTTTGTGTCACTGTATATGAGGAGGAATCCCCCTGGGTTGGGGGTGGGGTAAAAGGCCAGGAGGAGGAGAGGAGCTGCTGCAAGTTCCGGTGAATGGGGGAGCAAATGAAATGGAAGCTCCTACCTTGGCTGAAAAATCTCTTCCCATTAGGGGCACAGGGCAAAGTTGGCATGACCAAAAACTGTGTGAGTAAGAGGGATTACCCCTGAAAATACAATTAAGTGTGGGGATCTGATGAGGTAGGTAAGGCTGTCCCCTACCCGACAACAAGGAGACGAGAAGGAGAGGTGGTTCTCAAAACTCCCTCAGGACTAAGTAAGTGGCCCCAGTATCCATGAAGAAGAAATGATCGCCTCAGTACTGTGACGGCTCCCTGAGGCTCCCTGTGGGAGATGACAGTTGTTGGGCCAGAGCCTTGGCACCTTCAATCACCATGGCCAAGCTAGAAGATTGGCTGGAGGTGGTCTGCGTTTGATGTCCGCATGCCATGAGGTGCATGGGGCAGGCAACTGACCAATGTCCCTCTTGGTGGCACTTTGGACATGGCCATGATGGGCCACATGGGGCAGGCAGGGCAAGTACGAGCTCAATGGCCTTCTTGACCAATTTTAAACAAGGACCAGGGGCCCTCAGGCAGATGCTGGATGGCCTTGGCAAGCATATTGGTACTCCTGTTTTCCAGAGCTAAGACTCTGCCTGTGGGGTCAAGGGCCCTCTCTCCAGATGCTTAAGTTTGGCCCTAATGTTGGGGAAGCTCGGCAAAATGAAATGAGTCTTAAAGAGCTGTCTGCCCTCTAGGCTCTCAGGATCAAGATTAGCATACTGTAAGAGGGCCTTTGTATGTCATTCTAGAAATTGAGATGGATTCTCTTGTCTGTCCTGAACTATGTCTTGAAGTGTTTCATAGTTTACTGGTTTGAGGGCAGCCTTATGAAGAGCTGCTAGGAGCAGACTGTAAACTGATTTCTAGCTAGTGAGCCACCGGGGTGTTATAATCCCAGCCTGGATCCTGACTGGGGACTGCCTCAGTTCGGGAGAATGTGCTGCGTCAGTCTGGGGACATCATCTGCATGAATCCTAGCCTGTTCCCAGACCTGTCTGTCCTCCTTAGAAAGTAGGTTGTAGTTAGGATCATGCATATATCATAAAAGGTGAGACTATAGCATTGGGTGATATATTAGAATCTTTAATAAAAGAGGTAGAGTTAGACATATAAGAAGCCAGTTCTTTTCTATCTGAGAGAGTTCAGCTAGTGAGAAAGGGACATAGACCTTAGCCAGTCCATCCACCTCGGCTGCCTCTCCACAAAGGGAGGATGGCTGCTGGGTTGGTTGGACTGGGGGTCGGTTCCTTCACAGCTCGAGATCACGTGACAGAGGAGTAAAGGTGGGAGCCAGAGTCTGGTGGTTGCGAGTAGTCCCGGTACTGGAGAGGAGCAATAGCCTAGGAGAGCCGAAGGAAACAGTTCGCTGGAGGAGAAGGAGTGGGAGGTCGGAAAGCCGGGGGTTCATTAGCAGGTGCTGGAGTAGCAGTTGAGAGCTTCCTCTGGCGCATAGCCAGGAGCACGTGGGCAGGTGAATAGAATCAAGGAGAGAGGTTGGAGCTGAGATAGAATAAAGCCTGGGATATAAGGAACTCTTTCCATTTGCCCATTCGCTGACAGAAGTTAGATCACTCCTGAAAATATTGGGGTCCAACGAGCCATAGCTGCCATTTTTTATTGTTATCTAAGGATATTTAGGTCATTTGCAGTGCAGAGGGGGATAAGCTTAGAAGTGTGTAATTAGGGCATAAGCTGAGAAGTTTCAGGGTTTCTAAAAGGCGTCCCAGAGGAGATGTGGGGCTATGGGGTGGGAGGCCTTGTTTCCCATGGCTGTGGCAGAGAGAAAAAATAAAATAAATAAAAAAACAAGATCCAATGGCTATAAATCTCATGCACCCCAGAGATTAATTGGGGATCAATAATGGTATAAGTTGCTCAGTGTTCCGTCGAGCAAAGAGCGAAGGCCGGGGTGTAGCCTGAGGATGAGGTATGAGAGAGGCCTCAGACCTCAGCAGTCATGGGAATGGCCAGGGGTGATAGTCCAGTGACGGGGCTTGCTTGTAGCCGGTAAAGACTGTGGATGGGGTACCCTCAGTTCCACGGACACCAGAGGACCCGCATGATTGACAGTCATTCCCACAGGTCCAGAGAAATGTTTACCACTGACTGGCGAAGGGAAAACTCACCAATCAAAGTAGTCGATGTTATGTGAAGTGATCTGGCAGCTGGCAGATGGGAAAGTGGGCAGTTTCAGATGAACCAACCTCGTTCAGATCCTGGTGCAAGGTGCCGGGAGGGCCTGTTTTCACGGCACCAATGTTTTATATTTGTCAGCATTATTTACCGGGTGCGAGAAAACACAAGGTTACAGTGAACCCACTGTAAGAGTTTTAACTGGGGAAAAGAAAGGTGGAGGTGGTAGCTTACCAAAAAAAAGGTGTGGCAGGATGGGGGGTGCCATAATACCTCTGGCGAGAGGGAGAGAGAATGGGGGGAGAGGGTGGAGCCTGCTTTGATAGTCACCTGGTGTTGTGTATACAGGCTTACATAGCTACACCATGCCATGAACATAGATTACGTGATCACACTGTGTGCAGATACGTACCACGCTGCACATGGGTCAAGTAGGACGTAAGGCCCCGGAGTGACTAGGCATTTTGCCCGACTGCTGACAGTGCAATGCACATCATGTGACTCCAGAAGCAAGGAATATAACACTAATACGCTGTCAGCTTTGAGACGGTCTTAACAACAGTAGCAAGGATAGACCTCAGTGAAGAAGAGAAAGCTGGGTGGAAATTTAAGTGTCTCCCTGAGGCTCATATGGCAGCCTGTTGTACTGCTGGGAAGCAGTAGGATCTTCAGGAGGCAGGACTCCATGAGAGGAAGTTACACTGTGGGAGGCCTGCCCTGGGAGGGATATGAGAAAATTAGCACCTTTCCCTCTCTCCTCTCACTGGTCCATCACCAGCTGAGAAGCCCTGGCCCATTGTACACTCCTTGCTACAATGCACTGTCATAAATCCCAAAACAGCAAACTCAAGTGACGTGAACCATGAATATGGAGCAAAATAAGCTTTCCTTCCTCACAGGTAAACTGCTAGGCTCGAGTATTTTCCTATGGGATGGAAGTGACTAACACTCCAGTTAGGGATAAGGTAATGTAAGATCCCTGCCTCCCCCAATAAAGCTCTAAAAAGGTAAAAAAATAAAATAAAATCTAAATTATAAACCTGTACCTTTATTTACTTGCTTGTCAAGGTCACAGCACACAATGAATAATATCAGATTCTTTATTGCAAAACGTTTCTGGATTATTCAAAGCACACGACACAGACTTGCTTAGAGGCTTGTCACTGGCATGCACTGGTGTATAGAAAATGCTGTTTTGGATAATACTTCAATTAACCATGGAAAAGAAAAAAAAACAGTCTAAAGAGAATCCTATGAGCACAGAATTTCAAAAACAGTTTCCAGAAATTTCCACCTAATATAGCAGTCAAATCTGCTTTTTCTGAAACTGAATGGGAGCACCATAGCAGGACAGGACGAAGGAGTTGTACCGTGATAGACAGGTTCTTGCAAAATTCGGAAGTTTGCTTTTTGTGCTTTATAGTTTAGTGGAGCTCTTTGTCTTGTGCTACATTCCTTTCCTCATACACATGAGAATGATTCCCCTGTAAGTGCATGTGAGACAATGTGTTTTTAAAATAAGCTCACCCATGGCATTGGTGTTTCACTGCTGGGTAAAGTTGTAGAGTGTAGTTCATGATTGATTTTTCAGCTATCAGTTCTTTGGAACGAACTCCTTTGCATATGAGAAAGTATCACCAAGTCCCTGGATGTGTGTCTTCTGCAAAGTCAGACTTTCAAAATGGTCGTGGTCAAACTGACACAAAACAATCCCACTACTACCCAGAACGGGATTTTACAAGTGAAGTTAGCCAGTCAATTGAGGCAAAGGTCAACCCCAGTCATAATAGGCTGTTCTCTTGATACAGGCAGGTCTTCTCCAATGGCGTTGAGGGCCGTGGGGAAGGGGTAAGATGCAGAACAGAAAGCATCATTCCTGGAAAGTAATTTGTTTGGGATGCCCCTTTAAAGCATCAGGGCAGTGTCACTGGAAAGGGCTCAGATTAGCTGATCTGGTTGATTGGACCTTAATCCATCACTGCTTGAGCCCCCTCCAATGTGTTATCACCAGGGATTTGTCTGGCTACATATGATTTCACACATCTGTCATCTAAATCACAGATCCAAATGCAAAGTCCAGCATGAGGAAACGTCACAGGCATTTGTGAAAATCCTTGGAGGAACCTGGGACCATAAATCAATGGAGGGATTACAGTTCAATAGTACTCCCTTCTCATTTATGATGAAATGATGTTGTCCACATGAATGCCTAGATGTTATGGTGACGAGGCTGTGAGATATATTTGAGTGCAAATCTCTATGATTCTTCACTAGACCAGTCTTGTCTTTTTATACTACCCAATACAAGAACCTTTTAAAAATAAGACCAGCCTAGAAAAATAATCAGTCATATGAAAGATCATTGACACTACTCTTGTGTATAATACGAACAAATTCCCATTCCCAACACATTTTTTTTTAAAAAAATGGAATACTAGTCGTAGTAATGATAGCATAAATAAAATTTTCCTCAGTACTTGCTCTAACTATGCAGTTTGTCAAACACTTTATATGTAACAACTAAAAAAAGCAAGGCTCAGTTTTTCTAGTGTACAAAGGTAGGAAGTAGCCCAGTCTGGATGTTATGGTTTGAATATGAGATAATGTGCTCTATCTTGGTCTAGTAATGTTACTTGGGGAGGTGATACAAAAACTTCAGAAGGTAGGTAAGGCTTAAGTGGAGGAGACAAGTTGTCTTAGGGTTTCTATTGCTGCAACAAAGCACCATGATCAAAAAGCAAGTTGGGGAGGAAAGGGTTTATTTGGCTTACACTTCCATATTGCTGTTCATACTGAAGGAAGTCAGGACAGGAACCCAAGCAGGGCAGGAACCTGGAGGTAGGAGCTGATGCAGAGGCCACGGAGGGGTGCTGCTTACTGGCTTGCTTCCCATGGTTTACTCAGTGTATTTTCTTATAGAACCCAGGACCACCAATCCATTCATGGCACCACCCACAGTGGGCTGGGGTCTCTCTCATCGATAGCTAGTTAAGAAACCGTCTTACAGCTGGATCTCATGGAGACATTTTCTCAGTTGAGGTTCCCTCCTTCCAGATAACTCTAGCGTGTGTCAAGTTGACACAAGACTAGCCAGCACACAGGTTGAGTCCTGGGGCTGTGTCTTCTCTGTTTACTTCCTGTATCTCTCTCTGCTTCTTCTCTACCATAGGTGAATGACTTCCTCTGTCACATTTTCTGTAATGCTCCTCCCAACCACATGGGGCCGGGTCCCAAGGCTGGAATCCTGTTAAACCATGCGACAAGGTAAACTTTTGCTCCTTTAAGTTGTCCTCATGAGCATTTTGATCAGAGTGACACAAAGTAACTAATAACACGTGGGATTTGAACCTGTGTTTTCACCATTCCAACCTGTGCCTCACGACAATGAAAGAGAGGCCCACGTTATACTTGGACGTATTTAAGAAGGAAAGGTGAGAGGGTTAGAATTTCCAATGTGCTAACTCTTAAAGCAAGCTATTCGGCAAGTTACATATTCTGTTTGCTGACTCTCAGCACTGTAGAAATTATCTGTGGGAAGAGAGCATCTGTGAATGCTCCCATCCACGCCCCTGTTTCCCGATTTGCGCACTAAATGTGCTCAGTGAATTCCTCTGCCATGCCTGCTGACCAGATGGGGTAAAGGACTGGGCCTACAGTGAAGCCACATGTCTCTGGAGTCATTTTGAAAGTGTTGTCTAGTGGAAGGCTTTAAAAACTCCCAGTTTGATCATATTTCTCCTGAATTCTCCCAGGACACAGAAAACAAAAATAAAACATAAAAGAAGCAGGGCTGGGGAGATGAGAGTCAACAAGTATAAGCTATAGTTAAATAAGACGAGTTAGTTCTGGCATGCTGGTGAGCAGCGGGGGTGAATATGATTGACAGCGCAATGTGTATCTTAAAAGTAATTGAAGGAGAGGGTTTAAAATGCTCTCCACGAAGAAATGATTGAAAATCAAGTTAATTGATGGTTGATCTTACTCAAGTGTATACCTGATTCAAAATGTATTTTACTTCATTAAAAAGTCCAAACACATCAATAAAAAAACCTAATGTAACAACGTAAAACAAGGCCAGAGTTGCTTGTGTGATGAGGGACAACCCTGGTGGGACGTAGTATCTAGAAGTTCCTTCATTTCTCTCTTAGGATGAGGGATTGATGACAGCTAATCTTGGTTGTGAACTTGACTAAAATGCAATAGAGTAAAAAGTACAGTTTAGAGTACACTTTGAAGGTTGGGTCTATAGACAACTGATAATCCGTCCACAGAAGAGGGGCAACAATCCACCCTGAAAGTGGGCAACACCATGTAATAGGCCAAGCGCCTCGGCATGACAAGAAGGGTGATGGTCTGTACCCACAAGCTTGACTCTGAGTGCAGCTGGTTTCTTCTGTTGACGTCACCCATAATCCTCAAACTCCAGTCTCTTTAGCCTTTGAATGTGGACTCCCACCAGCCACTCTCTAGAAAGCTCCCAGCTTTGGATTGGGGTTACGTCATTGTCCTGAGCAGATCTCCAGCTCTCCACTTTCGTCAACCACTGTGGCATTATGTAGCCTCTGATCATATAAGACAGTCGAATAGTTTCCCTCTTTCAACCGGGTCTGTTCCTCTTGAGCCCCCTGATTGACACAATATGAAGTAACTTTAATGCTTTACGTTTCTAGGAATAAGAAGGTCCATCCTTTTAATACTTGCCACGGTTAAGAATTAGACATTTTTCCTGATTGATATTGATGTGTGATGGGCTGTGGGGACTTCCTGATGTTTTCATAGAAGGCAGATTCATTCTTTTCATTCATGAATTCTATGTGAGAACATGCAGGTATTTGGTGTAAACTCTGAACATTATTTCTGCTCTGAATTTAAATTTATGAACTAACAATTAAAGATCTTGGACCTTTATGCTGTTTTTTAATAATGTTTTATTAATTAAAATGGTTGTCATGTATTAAGCATTCATTATATTCCCAGTACCATGCTATGCTGGTTAGTTTTTGCCAATCTGACACATAGTAGAGTCACCTGGGAGGAGGGAACCTCAACTGACCAACTATTTCCGTCAGCTTGACCTGCGGGCATGCTCTGTGGAACATTTTCTTAATTAATGATTGATGTGGGAAGACCTAGTCCTCTGGGGGCAGTGCCACTCATAGAGTGGTGGGTCTGGATGGTCTCGGAGAGCAGGCTAAGTCAAGTCAGTACTCAGCATCCTCCATGTTCTCTGCTTTAATTTCCTGCACCCAGGTTCCTGCCTTGGTTTCCCTCAATGATGAACCATAACTTGTCAGCCAAATAAACTGTTTCCTCCCCTAAAGTGCTTCTCGTCAGTGTTTAAGCCACAGAAAAACAAATCAATGCATGTCTAAGTTCGGCATGTGTCTTCTCTCATGCCCTTGTGCCTAGGCTCTGGTCACATAGGTCATGAGCCAGAGGCTATCTACCCTACCAGGGTCGCTGAACTCAGACTCGCTGGCTTCGCTGTCCTGTCTCTTGACTCTCTATATTTGCCTTTCAGTATCCAAGAGAACAAGAAACACATATGGAAAGAAGCAATGGTTACCCACCATTGTGAAACCCACAGATGTTGAACAGCAGAGCAAGAGCTTGGGGATCATTTGTTGTCTTAAATTTTCCTAATTGATAAATTAAGATAGGGATAGTGGCTATGTCAATATGACATTAAATGCTGGATCAGCTCAGTCAACGATCTAGTTTTTTTTTTTGTTTTTTTTTGTTTTTTGTTTTTTTTTTTTCATCAAAGAGATTTTAAAAAACATTGACTAAACCAAACTTTCCCTTTGCAATGGGTTCCTCGGGCATGAAGAACTCAACCCCAGACAAAGGAGCAAGACCCTAAAACAAACGCGTGTTTGCATTTGCAGAACCAATGCCTCAAACAGTTCTGGATTCCTGCTCTTTCATACACCATGCTTTATTTAATGCTGCTGAATGAAGTGAAAACCCTAATCCTCTCCTTTTTATTTAATTCAGAGACTTCAGGATGGCAAGTAGCTTGGCAATTTTGCTTTAAGTGAATTGAGTACCGAGGCAGACAAAGTCTGTTCTGTCCTTCCAGGGCTGCCGGACTTCCTTTGGAAACAGGCAAACGTCTCTATTTCCCTTTTAATTATCTTTGAAGGCATCAATGTTTATTTCTGTAATAACATCTCTAATTCCCTCTGCTTTTGTCTTTGCAAACTTTTTGAGCTTTCTGTCATAGGACCCGGAGGTTAGGGAAACTGGGAATATGATAGAATAGCTTATAAATCTAGCCACATGTGTTTTACTTCCCTGCAAAAGACAAGATCCAACATATTCATCACAAAGTAAAATCAGGCCACTTCCCCTACACTACTCCTCTGCACAAAGTTACTGTAGCTGGGGCTAATTTAAAAGGCATGGTTCACACAGCTCAGGTTTTGTATTGTTCTGACAGCGCCACATCTATGGAAAGCATTGCTTGACCCAGACACTGAGGCAGCTTGATTTAGAGGCTATTGACAGGGAATCAGCTTGAAAGCCCCAACACGCCTTTTCCAAAGTCACTTTTCATATTGTGACTGCAATTCACACGTATTTGCCCCGTGGCACCATCAGGCATTATGAGAGAGTCAGGAAACCTGGAACGCAGACATTATGGGCAAATAGGAGGAAGTTATTTTATGTTGTTCAATAATGTTATATTATCTTTGTGATAGGCTAATTCATATACTCTACAGAAGACCATTTATGAATTAATGGCTTGAGATTCCAAATTTGATTTAAAAAAACATGTAACTTTAGCTGATGGATTCAATTTGCAATTCAAATGAGTATTTTGTACATTTGCCCAGAGTCTTTAAGTCAATAGGCCTAAATAGGTAAACAAAACTTCTCCAGTCACTTTAATAGCATTCTCTTGGCTATAATACTCCAAGTCATTACGACCAGAAGTGACATCAATAACATAATTATACTCTCATATTAGCCCAGAGTTTCCCTGAGCTAAAACAGGGTACCCATGCTTCCCTTTTCACTATGCAAAATATTTCAGGAAAGTTCTATGCTGAGTTTTCTTTTTCTGTCTTTAATCCTGTTCATTTTTAAACCAAAAATATACTTTAGAGAGCAAACTTATTTATTTGATTGATTTATGCCAGAATAATTGTATTGTTTTTTAAAAAAAAAAACCCCAAAACTCAAGAATGCCAATATCTGAAGAAAACGTAAGATTCAACCCAGTGTGTGAGATAGCATCATCTATCTTTAGTTATCTTTGTGTTGAGGAATCTGAGATAGCTCCTAGCTAGTCCTTCAACCTTGAGATGATATCTGTAACTCAAGAGATAGCCATGGGCCAGTGAGATGTCTCAGTATATAAAGGTGCTTACTTATGGGAGCCCATTTTCACGTTCCTCGTGGCTTTACCCAGCAGGTCCGAATAGAGAGGATGATCAGGACCACGGGCCTGAGTGCAGGTATCTGAGATGGTCTGCACTTGACTGTGCTGCGGGGAAGAGGTCTTTTGCTCCACTCTTGGCGTCTCTGTAAATACCCTGGGGCAGAGACAGTCAGGGCCTGTTGGAATAGGTTCCAGGCCCTCTTGAGGCTATCCTTTATTTTCTATCTGTTTATCTCCACCATCTAAATCCTTCTATCTAATATTTCCTGCTGCTCGCACTCAAGAAAACTCTGGGGAGCTGTGGGGTTGGTGGGTAAACACCCTGTACTTACTGATCCCCAGAATGCACATACATGTGGAAAGAGGAAACAAACTGAAAAGTTGTCCTCTGACCTCCACATGTGCACTGTGGCATACACACACACACACACACACACACACACACACCATACATAAATAAATGAATAAGTTATTTGAAAGGTAGTCATGGTGCATGTATCCCAACTCTTCCTGCCTGGCTCTTTGGATAGAATAAGGACCAGGATTTCTGAAACTGACAGCATGTTAATGTTATCAAGTTCAAGTTGAAAACATCTAAAGCACAGCTCACCGGATGTCAGAACTAGAAGGGAATGTGTGTTTCAAAGCATTTTCACAGATGACTGACTGCGGTCCAGGGAGGTTAGGTTGGCAGTGAGAAACCACACCTTGCTAGTTGAGCTTGAATACTCTTGTCCTGTCAACTGCTCCCATGGCTGACTTGACTTCGGGGGTGTTGTCCTATTTACCTGCTCAGTGTTGCCCCTTAATTCTGCCCATTCACTGACTCATTCACCAAGGCACCTCATATGTTCTACGCAGTGTACAAAGACAAAAACATGCAACCCCGCTGTTTTCACGGAGTCTACGGAGGAAAAGAAAGTGACGCAGAGCTCAGTGTTCTAGGCGAAGAGGACGGAGGAGTGGAGAGCAGTGGCTGAGAGGAGACACATTTGTTAGCAAGGCCATGGACTTGACCAGGAAGTTTAATCAATGACTTGAAGGAGGTAGAGAGATCAGCGGCAAAGGCCCTGAGTGCTTCACGAAAGAGAACAGACACAATGGCTTAAAAAGCAAGGCGTGCCCTTCTAGAGCCTCCTAGGCTCGCCTTTCAGACCAAGACCGGCTTGAGCGTCTGTGTCCTTACAGCCTCTACATTGCAGAGGAGCCAGTGGGTTTCCTGCAAAGAACTAATATTGGACAATTTTGGAACCAGATCCAGCGTGATACTTTTGAAAGCTTTTGATCTTTACTGAGATAGAGAGCAGATGGGCCCGATTATGTCGGAGGAGGGAGAGGAAGAGAAGGCTTTAGGGGATGGATATCTTTTTTTTTTTTGTCTATGTGTGATAAAATTTTGTCTAACTGGTTTGTTACTAAACAATATTAAAGTTTAATACTGTGATAAGGATCCTTTGTTAGTTAATTTGTTTATCATTGATCCAAAATAGTGCCTCGATCTCTTAACAGGTCCCTTGGGATGATGAGACCCTAGCACACATTGATTACAACTTCTTTTCGGACTTTTGAAATTTGTCCAGTGACTATCTGAGAGGTAAGAACAGCCTTCCCATGAGGGCGGAACTTGCTCACACAGGGACCTGCTATAGGGACTGCAGGGTGGCTTGTTACATCAGAGGACAGAACTGAAGGAAAGCGGGAGAGGAGATCCCAAGTTAATTCTGAGAACCGAAAATGCGCTTCTGCTTAATGACATCTAGAACAAATGGAAATTTCAAATATTAGTACACTAGAATTTAAAGAGGGCATCTTAATTTGCAATTCCTATTGAGGGATAATGTTTTTTAAAAATGTCTTTTAAATTATTCTGTGGATTGAATTGTGACTCCCAATCCCACATATTTACGTGTTGTATTAGAAGTGCTATCCCTCGGCTTTCCCTGAGATGACTATGGCTGGCGGCTGGCCTTTAAGAGGGTGACTAAGGTTAAGCCATGAGACTGAGGCTTGCTTAAACATGATAGGACTGCAGGTTTATAAAGAAAGGAAGCTCACTACTTGTGAACACAGTGGGACAGCAGTTGTCTGCCATCCAATAGAGTCTCACCCTACCCCCGTCCTTACTTAAACCTCACCTCGGACACCCAGGCTTCAGATCTGTTCAAGTTGTTAGTGGGAGGAAACAGAGACAAATGAGTATCTGGACCACTTCTTCATGATCTCCATTAATACTGGCAGGGAATGCCAGTCTAGATCTCGGGGATGCTGGGTAACCCAGTAATTTATCATTAACTCCAACCTGGTGGGGCCCTATGCACTCCCTTCTACAAGTTAAACCAGCGTGGACACAGGACCTGAGGGTTTAGCGAAGCCTGCTGCCCATTCGATTTTCTAATTAGCTTTCATCACTTCCATCCCTGATCAGCTGTGGAGACACATGCAAGCCGTTAGCACGGTTTCATATCTCTGGAGTTGTATAGGGATTTGTTAGGGCCACATGCCACTGTGACCGTGAAAGCATTTCGAAAACTCCTAAGTTTGAAAGAAAGGCAAACGTACCAAGAATCCGGTGGCCAGGCACTGTATCTCTGGAGAGACCTGAAATTTGGAGACAGATCGTTGCTTCAGCGATGCCTAGGAACCAGCATCTCTAGGGTTCCTTTAGCCATTCCCATAGGCTACCCACCTGGATTGTTTAAGACAAGAACCTTGCAAAAGACACTTGGGAGGCTCCAGAAAACAGGCCCCCTCCATCCGCAGAGGGCTCAGAAACAGGTTTTTAGTTGTCTTCTCCCCGGGCTCTGTGGCAAGAGAGAGAGCCACCCTGTGAGGTCAGGCAGCCAGCCTCATGAGGCATCCCAGGCCTGCCACCCCTCCATCATTGTCAATAAGCAAGATGGAGAGACCTGTACATCATTTCATTTACTATTGCAATGATTACATAGCTCATTGCCTTCCCATTGTTTCAGTGATAGATTTAATTAAACTTCCAATTAATCATAGAGGGTGATATTTTAATGCTCTGCCCGGCAGTGTGCACAGTGTCACAGACCAAAGAATATATTCTGAAGGCTTCAGTAATCAAGAGGTCATGGAAGATAGATGTTCTTCACTGAAGGAGAGGGAAGATAAATCTGTGTGTCCAGACCACTCTGGCAAACTGTTTTAGGATAATTGTTTTGCATCCAAATGATAACTTTCCATAAGGCCCAACCAAGCACAACCCAGGAAAGATAGATGGAGGGAGAGAGAGATAATAGGGTTATAATATGGAGAATTCACTTGGCTGTAATTCCCATCTGATGCCAACCAGACTGAGCTCACTAGGGAATTCTGCTTGGATCTGCAATACTGCAGAACTTTACGCTGAATTGATACTCTGCATGTCTTCTGATGAAGGAGGCCCAGAGAACTTGGGCCCACAAACCTTTCTTGCTTTTAACACTCTTCAGGGAGGACTGGCACTCTGCTCCTCCTGTGAAAGCACACGTCTTTCATCTGGTTCTTGGCGAGGCTTTCAAACCCTGCAATGAAAAACTAAGGTCCCTGAGTACAGTGGTGTGGTGGTCACTCTCCATTCTGTGTTCCTCAAAAGGACATGAGCACATGACAAAAGCTCCTCAGCCTAGCCCAGGCATCCAAAATGTCCAACAAATGGATCTCGATCTCTGAGGAAAGATCTGAGCAATTTCCTGACTACTGTAAGAAACTCATTGAGTTAGAACACAACCATGCCCTTGAGGAACCTGCCTGGACTTGTAGTTACATTCACATTCAATCAATGGTCCAGTACTAAAAGGAACGATGAAGTACTCCTCTCCCATCTCATTTCTTCATTCTTCCCCCATCCACTCACCCATTCATATTTTTGTAATGAACATTTATATATAAAGAAAAAAAAGAGACTCAGACTGAACACTAAAGTGATGGGCAACAGCATTTTACCTAATGCAATATTATAGTCTTTGGAAAATACATAGCAGTATTATAATAGATATTATTGGTGGCAATAATATGCTCTATATAATACACTCTATATAATGAGTGTATTTTGGGGAGTGCTGTGGGATGGTCTGTATGTCAAATTGCTCTGATTGGTCAATAAACACTGATTGGCCAGTGGCCAGGCAGGAAATATAGGCGGGACTAACAAGAGAATTGAGAGAACAGGAAGGCAGGAGGAGACACTGCAGCCACCACCATGACAAGCAGCATGTGAAGACGCCAGTAAGCCACAAGCCACATGGCAAGGTATAGATTTATAAAAATGTATTAACTTAAGATGTAAGAACTAGATAGATAGAAGCCTGAGTCATTAGGCCAAACAGTTTAAATAATATAAGCGTCTGTGTGTTTATTTTTATACGTGGGCTCTGGGACTGGCGGGACTTGGCAGGAGCTGGAGAGAATTCTCCAGCTACAGGGGAGACTGTATCCATGGCTCCGAAGTCGTCTGTGACAGTGAAAGGCTAATATCCCCAGCCTTGCAGCCTCTTACCCCAAGTGTAATATATCTGTGTCAAGTTATATGAAATAAAGGTCCATTAACCAACTCTGTGTCCTTATTATATCCCATATTCTCAGAAAATAGGTCCCGTTATGCCTGGCATCTATAACAAATTTAACTATCCCAAATAAAATTTCAGGTTAGTTGTGCACAGAGGCAGACTTCGCAGAGGCTGTATGCATTAGCTCTCAGGAGACCTGCCTCTGACGAATGATCCGCAAACAGGCACAGCTCTTGGTTACTGTTGGAATATGCAAATACGTGTGCGTGTGTTTGTGCTTCTGTACCTGTGTGTCCACATCACAGGACACGGCATGACCTAGATAACTCGACAGAGATGCTGGAGTGGGAGGTCCGCACCATCTGCTTCGTTGCACACACCAGGGGTTAAATGGGAAACGAAAGTCTCAGGCCTTCGCTTTATACCAGGCATGCCCTTCTTCACTCTGCAGTGAAAAATTGGAGATGGAACAAGAATGAACTCTTATGTCACCTGCCTGCCCTTTCAGTCAGGAGGTTGACATCCGAGCGGGGCCATGAGATTACAGTCCTGACCCAGTGCAGAAGAATGAGGGGCAGTTGCCACTCTTGTCCCAATTCTGGTCATAAAAATGCATTGAGTTTGGCGTGGGTTTGTTCTTGTTGAAAGTGTCATGGTAGGAAAGTGGATTCAGCAGAAGCCTCTAGAGGGTTTTCCAGGATATATCACAACACATACCTGATTTGCTCCTGTTGAGGACTTGAGTGATTTCTCCCTGGATCACGGGAGGCCACTAGCATCTATCTTTTTGGACATGAAAATGAAGATTCCTTTTCAAGACAAACTACTTCTTCAAAGAAACAATGTGTTTCCAGCAACCCCTCTCGGGTAACTTCACCTAAAGGAAGCAGCAACAGAAACAGATGTGCGTCACATAATCCGTCAGGATGAATGATATAAGGCAGGAATTGGCTCACTAGCTCCCAGCCACACTGGTAGATGCTCTACCCTTAGGAGCCAGATGGTCCCTGCTCTGTTCAAACCCTGCTGCAGGCCTGCCCTCTCCGGACATTGCTTTCCACAATCTCTCCTTTTCACCATCTCTGTCCGGAGTCCTGTTCTACGTATTTATGACTGACATTCTGATAGTTTAATTCCTATGGGGGCATATAGATATATGTGATAATTGTTTGATGTATTTTTAGGTTTTTTAGCTTTCTGTTGTAGGGCAAACATACCCAAGATAATGAACTTAAAAAGGGAGTTTATTTGGGCTCTTTAACTTCAGTTTGTGGTACCCGAGCACATTGCCTTGAGCCTATGGTAGCACAGTATATCATAACACATCATAACAAGGGCCTGTGGTTCAGGAGGCTGTCACATCTTGGTGGATGAGTGGTGGGGAGAGAGAGGAGAGAGAGAGAACTTCTGTTTTATTAGCTCTACTTAACTACCACTCATCCCAACACCATCTCCCTCTAGCAACCATAGACTAATGAGCAAGCCTTTAACATACAGACCTTCAGGGATACTTCATATACAAACTAAAGCATTTCTTAACACATATAGTTTCACTGTCTTTTTCAGAGAAACCTTGTCATAGTTCAAATACATGAATATTGTGGTAACAACTCACAGTTTGTTTTCAGGGCTGAGAGATTTGGGAGGATGCTGGAGGAATAAGAGAAACTGACTCACACAGTATATACAACTATGCAGCTTATCACACAAGTATGTGTTTGGGTGTGTGAGTGCACACAGTGCGTATGCAGACACAATTGTGTGTGCGCAGGTGGGGGCCGAGATTTGACGTTGAGTGCCTTCCTGATGGCTCTCCTTCTATTTTGAGATGTTTCTTGCTGAATCTGGGCCTCACTGATTGCTGTGCTTTACCACTGAGCCATCTCCCCAGCCCCTTCATACATCCATTTTTAAACTGGCCATTGAGGAGATATTACTCTTTTCTCATGCTTCTCATCTACATTTGTTCTACATGTAAAATGAGGACCTTTCAAAGATATCCTACAATCTCTTTTCACAGACTTTTTATAAAATGTGATTTAACCTTCGTATACTGTTTTACTTAACATGAATTTAAACATACTTACTGATTCTAGTGTGTTCCAGTTGGTGCTGAGATAGGAAGATGAAGGAGGCACAATCTCCAGAGGCAGAGGCAGAGGCTTAGTGTTGGAGGGAGACAGGGGAGCAGGTCACCTCAGCACAAGTGGTAAATACTATGCTTGAGTTGCGGAAGAGGCACCTAACCTGTGAGGAGACAGGAAAGAGTTCCTAGTGTAAGGGGTATGTTTCCTGGATATTTAAGGAAGGAGAGGAGCAAGGAATAGGCATTAATGGGATTTGGGCTGTAATTGTTAATTAAGAGACTTCACAGTATCGTGGCTCGTGCTGTCTAGAAGTGGATTTATCTCCATGAAAATCTAAAGGTAAAAAGGCACATTGCAATACGCATGTTCTGTTTTTGGTTTTTGTTGTTCAAGACAGGGTTTCTCTGTGTAGTTTTGGTGCCTGTCCTGGATCTCACTCTGTAGACCAGGCTGGCCTCGAACTCACAGAGATCCGCCTGCCTCTGTCTCCCGAGTGCTGGATTAAAGGCAGTGCGCACCACCACCGCCCGGCTAACACATATATGTTCTGGCAGTGCTACCCTGTGAGCACAGGGCAAGCATGGAGGGGGGCAGGGAAGGGGGGCACTGGGGTGCCTGTTACACATCTGAATGATGCATGTGGCAGGAGAGGGACAGCGGCCAGAGCTGAGTGGTCCCTATGTTCTGTTCAGGTTTGTTTTTTGTGGGGGATTAGGGTTAAAATGAGGGTTAGTGGTAATGGTGTTTTGTTGACAGGGTCTCACTCTATAGACCATACCACTTTAGAACACTGGCTCTTCCCAGCTGTAAAGAACAGGCTGGAGGGCACAGTGGCTAGTTCTTTAATTATCAATGACCTTCAGCATTCAAGAGAAAGAATACGGAGAAGGGCGCCAGTTTGAGTCTTTCCTTGAACTAGAGCCACATCACAGTTTTCCCCTAACTACGTTTTATTATAAAGTCTTAAAAGCATGATCTAGAAAGGCACAGAAAATACTTTAAATTTACTATTATAGGAAGATACCTACTACTTAAAAACAGTATTTCTTATGGCCCAGTTGTACAGAAAATTCAAGTTTATGTTGAAATTTAGAAATAAAGAAACTACTTGCTTTATGAACTAAAATGAAGTCCCCAGTGTAATGGTGACTAAGGGCACAGGTGCCTACTCTTCCACTGAGTACACAGAGACAAGCTGAAGCCAAGTTCTGCTGGAGCAGCTGATGGCTGACATGGTAGTGACGAATTGCTGTGTGAGGTCAAGGAGAAGACCAAAGTCTAAATGGTGAGCTTGGCTTTCAGGGCAAACTATTCGTGAGTGCTGACTGCTGGTCTAATAAAAGTGACTACGGGACGTTTGACATCTATGGATTAGAGACATAAAAGATGGAACATATGTTAAGGAGGATGAGACCAAGTAAACCATGTCTTTGGATTGGACCCAAAAGGCACAATCCTGTGATGAGCATGGCTGGAGGTTTGCTCACAGGGATTTTTGGCTTAGATCAAGTTTGCTTACTGGTTCAGTAGGGGCCCAGTGCCCTTCACTGAATTTATATGAACCGAGATTGCTAATTCCCATACAAACCTTGTAAGACAAATGATACTTCTCCAGAAAGAAGTTAGTGTTGTCCTGTACCTCGAAGTGTAATATTTACACCAAGTTGTTTTTAAAATCTAACAACTGCTCACAATCACGGATAGTCAGGCTCATGAGATGAGTAATTATAAACTAGAATCAGAAGAGCATGAGAGTCAGATAATGGCCGCTCAGATACTGGGTTATTATCCTAATGAGGTTAGTAGGGTAAATCCTAATTCAATAAGAGTTAGCGCTTGTCTAAGAAGGGCCAGGTCACAGATATATAGGGAGAGAAGCCATTGTGGACACAGGAGAAGGTAGCCATCTTCGAGTATGGAGAGAAGTCTCACAGAAAACCAAACCGGATGACACTTTGACCAGGTGCTTCCAGGCTGCAGGGTTCTGACAAAACATTTCTGATGTTTACATCACCCTGGCCATGATGGATGCTCTGTTAGGGAAGTCCTAGAAGCAAGGGCATCTTACTGGATGGGAGGTAAGTTGAGACACGCCTTGCCTTTCCATGGAGACACTGAAGCTGTCTCTGAGCTCAAGGATGGAGCCAGCTGACTTGGAAAGGCAGTAGGGTGAGTTTGCCTCTCTCTTTCTGAAAGTACACAGAGTGCAGCATTGAAAGGTGATTCTCCTGTCAGTGACCGAAACCAGCTGGCTTGGGGTTAGAAGAGGTCACTCCTGGAAATGTCTGTTTAGGAAATGATCTGAGATTATATTGCAATGTATGGTTTAGTTGAGCTCTTAATGTCTTAAGGAGAAGTTTGAGTTAAATGCTCACTCTCTTTCTTTTCTTTTTTCAAAGTTGCAACTTCAAGTATGGGTAGAGTAAGCCACATGAGCAGAGTTGGGTGTTGGGGTCTGCCTTGGCCTCCAGGCTCTCTTTCTTGAATTGAGTTTGCCTTCCCAGGAGCATGGGTAATACATGGGGTATTCCACATCCAAATATAGAGTAGACTTTTATCTCTATATTGCCTGTAGTCATTTCCTGTAGCTTGACACTTTTCTCTGTCCTGCCTGGTCCTGCAGTTCTGTAGCGCTTTTAAAATAATCACTCAGAGGCTTAATTACAAACTGTTTGGTCTCTGGCTCAGGCTTCTTCCTAGCTAGCTCTTTCATCTTAAATTAACCCATTTCTATTAATCTGTGTCCTGCCATGTGGCTGTGCTTTTTCCAGTCTACTGGCATGTTGCTCCTTGGGCTGGCATCTAACCTGACCCTTCTTCATCTCCGTCTTCAGTTGAATGTACCACCTAACCTTATTTCTACTTCGCCATTGCAAACAGCTTTATTTATCAACCAGTGAGAGCAGCACATATTCACAGTGTACAGAAAGACATCCCACAGCAATTTCCTTTTACAGAATAATTTTTGTGCATGTGTGTTATGTATATATTCATGAGTGCATGTACACACATGCCATAACATGGATCAAAAGACAACCTCCAGTGTTGTCCCACCTTCCATCTTATTGTGACAGTGTATCTTTCACTGTTTGCTACTGTATACGCCAGGACAGGTGGCCTGCAAACTTCTAGAGGATCTCTGACAGATGCATGCTACCAGGTCTACTTCATGTGGGTTCTAGGGACACAAACTCAGGATCTCATCAGTTAGCAAGCATTTTACTAACTGATTCAAGTTTCTAGTCCTGGAGTTCTTACGTTCTGTCCTGCAGTAAATGATCTCTTTTGAATTTGCCTTCCATTGCATCTAAGTTTGGCAAACACATGGAGGACAGAGGTGAAGAGGTTATGTAGATCAAGGCCTAAATGGACGCCTACAAGTAGCATTGAGTTAGTTCTAATGCTTAGACAACAGAGGGAAAGCAATGCTCCTTTACTTAGTTTCCACACACCTAATTTTGCCATATTGAGTTGGCTTCAGACTTATAGATAAAACAGGAAAATGTACATGGAAAAAAATCCATGGAAACACATGAGTCTGGATTATTGGCAAATTTGTTATTGGGGAATATTGGAGTATTTCGAGTTCTACTTGAAGGGGTGAGCAGAGACGTCATTAGGTGTGTTAGGCTTAATACGGGTTTTCAACCGTGACACTGAACAATATATAATTCAGAAATCATCTCTCTTTGACTTTAACCAACTCAGCTCAGGCATGGAGCATAAGCAGGAGAGATGGAGACCTCCAATTGTGTGTCTTTTTGTTTGTTTGTTGTTTTTACATCCCAACCAGTTTCCTCTCCCTCCCCTCCTTCCAGTTCTTCTCCACTCCTGCTGTGGGATGGTCTGTATGGCAAATTGCTCTGATTGGTCAATAAATAAAATACTGATTGGCCAGTGCCAGGCAGGAAGTAGGTGGACAAGGAGAGAGGAGAATTCTGGAAGCAAAGGTTGAGGCAGAGAGACACCGCCAGCCGCCGCCATGACCAGCAGCATGTGAAGATGCCGTAAGCCACCAGCACGTGCAAGGTATAGATGTATGGAAATGGATTAATTTAAGCTATAAGACAGTTAGCAAGAAGCCTGCCACAGCCATACAATTTGTAAGCAATATAAGTCTCTGTGTTTACTTGGTTGGGTCTGAGCAGCTGTGGGACTGGCGGGTGACAGAGATTTGTCCTGACTGTGGCAAGGCAGAAAACTCTAGCTACACACTCCCCTTACTCCTTCCACCCCATCCATTCCTCCTCCACTGTTTCTCTTCAGATACAGGCAGATGTCCCGTGGATATCAGCCAGCCATGGTATATCAAGTTGCAGTGAGACTAGGCACCTCCTCTGCTATTAAGGCTGGATGAGGCAATCCGGTAGGAGGAATGGTCTCAAAAGCAGTGACAGAGTCAGAGACAGCTCCTGCTCTCACTGGTAAGAGTCTCACAAGAGGACCAGGTTACACAGGGTAACATATACGCAGAGAACCTAGGTCAGTCCCATGCAGGCTCCCTGGTTGTTGATTCAGTCTCTGTGAGGTCCTATGAGCCCAGGTTTAGTTGGTTCTGTGAGTTTTCTTGTGATGTCTTGATGTCCTCTGCCTCCTACAATCCTTCCTCCTGCTCTTCCGCAGGATTCCCTGAGCTCTGCCAATGCTTTGAATGTTTTGATGTGGGTCTCTGCATGTGTTTCCATCAGTTGCTGGATGAAGCTGCTCTGATAACATTTGGGCTAGGCACCAATCTATGCGTATAGCAGAGTGTATTAGGCATCAATCATTGGCTTTTTTTGTCATTTGTGTTTATCCTGGGTCTATGGGGCATCCTCCTCTGGTCCTGTGCTCACTGGGAGTTCCCTCTCAGAGTGTGGGTCTTCAGCTCTGCCAGTCATTAGTTGGCCACTCCCACAATGTCTGTGCCATCTTTACCCCAACACATCTGTAGTAGCGGACAGATTGTAGGTTGAAGGGGTTTGTGCTAGGTTGGTGTCGCAGATCCTCCACTGGAAGTCTTGCCTGGTTGCAGAAGATGTCTGGTTCAGGCTCCATATCCCTATTGCTAGGAGTCTTAGCTAGGGTCACCCTCATAGATTCCTTGAGTTCCCATTGCTCTAAGTTCTGGCTCATCCCAGAGATGCCCTGATTTCAGTTGTCCTCTCCAGTACTCCTCCTCCATTCTCTCCTCACCTGACCCTTACCCTTGCCATCCTCATACCCCCCTTCAGGTCCCTCCCCCAATTCACTGGTCCATTCTACTTCTCCTCCACAGTGGAGATTCATGCGTTCCTCCCCTGACCCAACTCTGCCTGAGTCCTATTTGTTACCTAGCTTCTCTGGGTCTGTGGTTATAGCATGGTCTGGTAATAAAAACGGCTGAGTAATACTCAATTGTGTAAATGTACCAAAGTGTTGTCTTCTCTATAGGACTGTAGCAAGTAAGGCACTGCCTGATGGAGTTGTTTACTGTCGACTGTCTAATGGATGAGAATAAACATTGTAACAATAGATGGGCCGTGGAAGAGGGAATTTGATGAAATCATGGCTCATGTGGGTGACTTGATTTCTAGCAGCACCAGATAGAATCTCAACATCAAGTACAGAGTGCTGGCTTCCAGGAAGTGTGTTTGATCTCTGATTAACTGTTTCCGTTCCTGATCAGCAGACTGGCATGGCAATCTGGAAGATTCAGGTGAGGTAAGAGCTAAGTTGGGAAGGTACTGTCAATAGCTGCCCAGTTAGGTCAGATTGATGTCTGTTGTTGAAATGGCTTTGCCTGATACACACTTGGAACTGGAGAAGAAAAACAAATTGACACGTATTCTACCTGGGATCTCGAAGCCATTACAGTTTGAGCATTTGCTGAAGTCCCTGGGAGGTTTCTACAGGGAATGGGACCCTGCTTTCTGTACGAAAAGGTGAGCATCTGCTCACAGTTTCAGCCCTTCAGGTGGATGCTTCCTTCTATCACCAGTTTAGTTATAAACTTAACAAAAGGGCCATCCATCCTTTCCTCGCCTAGCCCATGGATAAAGTCTTTGGTTTTCAATTGCTCTCTGATGTCTGAAATTTTCAAAGAAAATACCTCCATAAAGCAGGAGGAAGAGAGACTTTTGAAATGAAGGATGGAAAGGAGTTGAACTTGGCAAGGTGGCCCAGATGTGGAAATAATATGGCCCATTACTCAGGCTAGTGCAGTGGTTTACCTACAGGCCTTCTGGTTTGTCCAGATGTGGGCCTAGTGTGTGAAGACACATTTGTAGAGAAATACTCTTTTTCCCATGGATCTTCGTGTGATCTACTATTGCCCTCTAAGAGCTCCGATCAATAGAAGGCTTGTGTAAACCTTCCCACCCTCCTTGCAGTCAACATTTCTGTACAGAGGTTTCTTTCAGTAGTTATCCTCAGATTATCCTAATTAACTCAAAGCTCTTGTTTTTAATTTAAAATGGCTTTTATTGCCTTCCGGTTGTCTTCCAGATATTCAGCCACATCTTTCTAAACTGCTATAAAGGTGGGGCATGGATTCAGGAATCAGGGCTCAGTTATCCTTGACTGAGCTGACCTCTCCTGACTGCTAACTTGTGGTGTAATTCAGGGCAAAGCCTGTTCCCCTGTGATCGTTAAGACAAAGACACTAGACAAGATGAGAAGGTGGCACCTAGTTGGCCCCCCCGATCAAGCGGCAGTGTCTCTTTCTGGCACGCCGCTGGAGCTGTACCTGCTGTCATCCAACTCCTCTCTGGCCCTAGTAATTTCACTAAACTAATTTTTCCTAATTAATTAATTAGTATAATAAATATATATTCTAAATTAACAACTCCTTCAAAAAACAGTGAGCCATTAATAATAAAATTTTATAATCATCGTAAAACCGTCCAGGGCCTGGAAGATGGCGCAATAATTCACACCTAATTGCTTTCAGCCTTGGGCTCACAAACACAGTAGTTGGAGAAATGAGTTCAGATGCTGTAATTCACACCAGGTCATGGTTTATTATTGAGCTCATCCTTTGGGGCCTGAAGAAATGGCTTCGGGGTCATCTCCTTGCTGTGCAAGCTCCAAGTTCTGAGTTTGATCCCCAGCTCCCACATACAGGCCGGGTATCGTGGTGTTCGGCGTTCCTAGCACTGGGGAGGGCAGAGACAAATGTATCCCAGGGACTTCCTGGCTGCCAGTCCAGCTGAACCAGAGAATTTCCGCTTCGGTAAGAGAATCTGTCTCATGAAGTAAGGTGGAGAGAGAGCAAGAGAAGGAGACATTGGCATTGAGTTTTGGCCTTCATATGTGTGAACGCAGGCATGTACATGGGGTAGGGGAGGGGAGGGAGAGAGAATGTCATGCAAGAAATATGTGGTCTGCTGTGGGAGTTGGTTCACAGTGTCTGTCTAGTACTGTCAGCTGAGCCAAGGCCCAGAAGAAATGAAGGTGTTTGAAACCAACCAACTAACCAACAACCAACCAACCCACCCACCAAACGACCAACCAACCAACAACAACCAACCACCCACCCACAACCAACCACCACCAACCAACACCCACCAACAAAAACCAAACCACCAACCAATCCACCAACAACCAACCAACCAACCAACCAACAATCAACCCACCCACCCACCACACCCATCCAACAACAACCAACCACCAACCCACCCACCCACCCACCCACCAACCAACCAACCAACAACCAACCACCCACCCACCCACCACACCAACTAACCAACCAACAACCAACCACCCCACCACACCAACCAACCAAAACAAACAAACAAACAAACACAACACAACACAAACAAACCCTCCATTTTGTAAGCTCAGTGGTCACTTGGAAACTGAGCGTAGCCTTGGACTTGTGCCACTAACTCTCTCTCTGTCCATGTACTTTACTCGATCTCAAAGCATCCCTAGGCAAGAGATGTCACTTGCTTCCCCGCTGAGATGTAGTTTGGAGACTGGGATATACTGCAGAGGAAAGCAGTGTAGATCTAGAAGACACATCGTTCAGAGCTGTCCTTCAGGTCACTGCAATTCTGTGTCATATCATCATTTGCCAAACAAAGAGCCTGGTGAAATGACCTCATGTGTTTCTTCTACTCAAATGTTCCACACTTTCTGTTAGCCTCAGGAACCTCAAACCAGATCTGTTGACAAGGGTGCCCCGAGATTAACACTGGTGGATTTTGTTGGAGACGTCTGTTGTTTCTGCTTTCTATAACATACAGTGTTTTCTATTTCTGTTTAATTTCTATTTTTATTCTATTTAATATACCAGTTAAAAACACTTTAACCGACATTCTAGGCCGTATGCTAAGCAGTGGGAATATGATGACTGAGAAAAAAGATTTGGGTCAGGGGTGGGGCCTGGAGGGAAAATGCTTGACTGGCATGTGCAAGCAAGGCACACAGTCAAAATGTATATCTTTACCAAAACAACGTCCTGTTCTCCTAGTGAAAAATCTTTCAAGTGAAGCAGGCAGTGAGTTGAATATCTGAGGCTTAGGTTGGCGGAGACGGGGCAGTTGCCTGTCAGTGGCACTGATAGACTCGTAACTTCTAGAGTCAGGCTGTATGGAGGACAACAGCGTAGAAACAGCATCTTTCCACTCACACATTCCACGACTCAGTGGTGCCCAAATGCTTCAGAAGCGCTTTGCCATTCATTCCTGCCTTGCCATCACCACAGACACAGCCGCTAGAGTGCACAAGCTTATACATCACCATACACCTTTTGAAATGCATGCTTGCTATACACGGCCTCTGGAAATCCTATCCAAGCCACAGTTGGATAAATGAGATCTCTATCAACAAGGTCTCTCCTCCACGCCACTCCATGTGTACACACACACACACACACACACACACACACACACACACACATCACACACACACACACACACACACACACACACACACACACACACACACACACACACACTATTGTTGTCCAGGCTGGCCACACCACTCTTTTCCTGCCGCACTCTCCCAGGTCCTATGACTACAGTCATGCACAAACTTCCTGGCTGCACAATTTTTCTTAATGTTGTGTTGTTGAGGACAATTTGAAGAAAACGACAGCCACAGGAAACTTACGCTACATCCACCTTTGCTACAAGCAATGTTTGTTTCATGAGAAAACATGTCACTAAGAATTCTGGGATTTAGGAAAACTTGTGGAGAAAATGATAGCTGTACACTCCGAGCAATGAAGCAACTTTTTACAATCATTGTAGGTAACAATGGCACCGATTTTCAAGTTTGTTTCTACCTGCTTTTACAAGGTTAATTTCTGCAAGAATTGAGGTGATTTTCCATGGCAAAAAAGACTTTAATTGGTTGTAAATGAATCAATATCCATCACTTTCACAGGAAAAAACATCCTAATCAGATTGGCTATCAATGGGTGAGGCCTCTATCTTGCTGGATCTTTATTTCAGTTTTGGGAGAAGACTACACATTTTGAGCCAAACTGTGTGATCTGATCCAAAGCATCACAATGTTTTATTGATCTGGATGGTAGAGAAAGCATTCAGAAGTGACCAGTCTGCCAGATAGCTACAGCATCACTTAACAGAAAAAATATAAGTAGCCCTGAATGAAAGCCTACCAGAATATATTCTTCCTCATTAAACAGAATTCCTCGAGAATAAATCAATGTTGCTGTTAGACCAACATCATTTTATAGACCTCCATTTCTGTAATATCCCCACCCCAACTGTTTGACGTGGTGGTCTAATTTCAGGCCATGCCCCAGCTACCCCTTCTCACTGTAAGAGCTTTCAGAAAAACTCCTCAGCCATGTTACTGTTAGCTACTTTAGTTCGATAAACCAAGCTTGGTGTATTAATTACTTTTCTCACTGATGAACAGACACCCAACAAAAGCGCCCTCTGCTTCCACCATTAGCTGTTGGCTGTTGACCTCTTGCAAATTCTTATGGTTCTCTGAGTTTCCTGTTAGTGAAACTTACAAAGTAACCCTGATCTCACAGAGAGTATCAGGCCAGTGTAGACACCTGGACAGACAATTCCTGAAACATAGCTGGCTCCTCTTGATAAACACATCCTTTCTGTCAGCCCTCTTGAATACAATCTGCTTAAAAGAAAAAGTAGAAAAAGAGAGAGAGAAAAAAAAAGAACCAGAACGTGTGGAAAAAAAAAAAACCACACTTAGGGAAAACCTGCTGGAAAAAAGTAATTTTCAATGACACTGAACTATTCCCCAAGTCTTTAAAAATTCTCTGATCAAATGAATGATTGCAGAAGAGTCCCTTATTGATGGTCTCTTTCCACAGCAGTGAACACCTTTGAAATCATGTAGAGGTAATTGTGAAAGAAGTTATATGCATAAAATTACTTCTCTCATGCAATGAGGATCATAAATCAGTCACAGTCAATCCATCTGTAACGCTTTTGTTTCTTCTCATTTCCATAGATTACGACACAAATAAGCTGGGGTTGTGTAACTCACAGACCCTGGGGAGATCCCTGTGATGAGGCCTGGGTGAGGCAGAGAGGAGGCAGTGAGGGTTTTTAGGAAGACTACTATGGCTTCTCCATCCTCCTCCTGACTCTTGGTTTCTTGAGAAGGAAGACTTGATCTTCTCAGAGACAGAAGAGGTCCTTATCTACCTCCTTTGCTGCCTATTGTGTCCCTGCTGACTGAAGTGGGTCAGTGTCTGCAGCCACTGATGCTTGAGAGGGCTGCTGGACATAGTCAACATCACTCTTAGAAGCTTCCTCCAACTTGAATGTCAACTGTGAAAATCCCTCAGGGGATTCCCTTGGTAAGGACTCTGTGTTGAGCTCTACTGCTTGCCTGGTGAGAGAGATAGACTGGAGGGGAATGTTATCTTCATCTTGGAGTTTGTAAGTGGCAATGTAAGACCTGGTTTTGTCATTGGGAAGACCCTGCTGGCAGTGCCTCCGATATTCCTCCCTGTGGCACTGCTAGCCAGCCATGGCAGGAATATTGATCGGGAGTTACCAGATGAAATATGTGTGTTTGGGAGAAGAGCAGAGTCAGCCTGCAAGAGTCACATTGGAGAAGAACCGGGCAATTAGGCTCCTGTTGAGTGTTCAGGAAGACAATTCTGCTTCATGAAATACACTTTGCTTTGCCTTGGGGGAAATTTATTGCTCTTTCATTTGATGTGCTCCTTTAAGAGGTCAGCTTTTGCCTTTTCAGTCCTCCTAGAATTTATTCCTTATTCCATTGTCCCTTGCTAGGCATCCTCATTGAAGATGTCCTGTGTCTGAACTGCCACACAGCCAGAGCCCTCCCTAACTGCTTTTGACAATGAACAGGTATTTTGGGTTGGGGTGTGATAAAAATCAAACTTACTCATGCTAGACAAAAGAGAAAACTGATTAGCCTGGTCTGTTTTCAGAAACAAAACACTCCCGAACCCATACACCCATATAGGTCGCCTAACTGGTTCATTTACCCAGAGGATCCACTGGCGCTGTGGTATTGATCAGTCAACACTGTGGTTCAGAATTGGTTTTTCAGTGGGTTCTATGTGGTGTATATGTGTTCAGTGTATATCTGCCTGTTGAGGAAATGATTCAAACAAAATTAAGAGAATCCAAATGAGGGTTCAATAGAAAGTAGCTCAGATAAAAGGTTTCACTTCTTAGCTTAGAAATGAGGCTTCCAGGTCTTCTTGGCCTGGTTGCCTTTGCAGTTTTACTGTGTGCCTTCCTCAATTTTGCTCCAAATCTCAGCTCTCCTGAAATGTGTCTAGTTCCCCAAATGCACCAAGTTGATTTACTTATAATATTTCCATCACCAGGAATCTTTTTGTTAAATTTCCTTCCATTTTCTCAATCAAATATTTATAGATGATTCTTTTTTCTTTTTTTATTATTTTATTTTATTATACAATATAATTTAATTCTACATATCAACCATGAATTCCCTTGTTCTCCCCATCCTGCCCCCTCCCTTCCTCTCTGCCCATCCCCCATTCCCATCTCCTCCAGGGCAAGACTCCCCCAAGGATTGAAATCAACCTAGTAGACTCAGTCCAGGATTCTTTTAAAGATTAATCTTAATTTTGTAAAAATATTTTACATGCTATCCACCTTCTTACCACACTTTTGATTGTATAATGCAGTATCCCTGACACCACGGTCCGTTACTGGCACAGTGTTGTAATCAAGACTCCTAGAACTTACTCATGTTGTTCGAAGGCAGCAATTTCTGATCATCCTCCACTCTCTGCATGCTCACGAGGCCTGACTTGATTTTTCCAGCATAACTGCAGTGTTATTTTACATGCTAAACAGTATGTCTGTCTTCCTCAACTAATTTGACAGAACATGGTGCTGAGGAGCTATATAATTAATTTCTGTAGTCTTAGCACATGCATATTTTATCACAAAAGAATGAATAGTTGAGTGAATGGTTGAAAACCAAAGCCAAGGAAAGAATGTTGATTTTTTTTTTTTAACCTAAAATGGAAGTGATGAATGTAGGAAGGGTCCAACGCCTCCTTCCTTCTCATATGCAGAAATGGATTACAGAAAGCTTAGTTGGATTAGCCCACTGGGCTGGCCTGTCTGCATCCTAAGCTTTGGGAACCTCATAGCTCTGGTGTAGTTACTCAGTAGCAACAACAATTCTCTACATTGAGGATATTTGGTCTATTGTAGTAATTACTGAAGAGATGTATAATTTAGTATCTACTGTAGCTATTCAGAGCAAGGTTATTATTAGCCTTTAGACTACAGGAACAAGTAGGAATGGTTGAAATAATTTGTGATGTGCCCTGTGTGGGTAGCCTCTGCATAGCCCTCTAAGATGGCATGTGAAGACTGGCCCAGGTAGGTGGCATCTTTTGGGCTCCTCTGTCCTGACGGCCAGGTGAGTTTGGAAAGGAACGTAGAGAAGAGCAGAGTGAGGCCAGGGTGCCTTTCTCTGGGTGAGTTGATGCCTTTACCAAAGGCCACAGGTCTCACCAGGTGGCATTCTTTACTAGACACCAGCTCCTCCCTGGAGCTCCACCAGCTCCAGGCCTCACTGGCCTCTCCCTAAGACACTATCGTGTATGCATTCTTCCCTGTGGCCGTTACTAAACATTGGTGCCCACAAACTTTCTGTCCATACGTTAAGCCCTCAGTCTCCTCAATTTAAGAACAGCTCTGTTTCTTTCTGGAGAGCATGACTGCTGAACCTCCAATGCCATGTAAGAGCCTCACTGATCTGCATACATGTACACCACCCATGTGAGGCACTAGTAAAATCTTAGATTTTTATAATTTAAAAAGAGATGAAGTGTTAATGTTTTCTCTGCCTACCCCCATTTGATCATTTTTGTGTTCCACCATTCAGAAGCCACCAATGCAGAAACTGGTTATTCAGATTATCACTTTCATGCCATCAAAATGCGGCTCTGAGAAGTGTCGCTCTGAAAATGTGAGACCAGGTACTAGTTCCTGCAGGAGTTACGCATGCAGAGGTGAACTGTGCATGGGGGTCTGCTTACTGCTTGCTGCTGTCCCATTTCTCCCAGGTCTTGCAAGAGGCGGCTAGTAAAGTAAACATGGAGGATATTAATTAGGCTGGGGCTAATAATGGTTGATTTGCAGCCCTAATTTCAAAGGAAACTTAATATTTAATTTAGTTGTGTGTATGGTGTGTGTGTGTGTGTGTGTGTGTGTGTGTGTGTATGTGTATTGTGTGTGTATGTGTGTGCCTGCCCAAGTATTGGTGTGTTGGTGCATGTGTGCATACGTTTGGAGACCAGAAGTTGATACTGTGCATCTTCCTTGATTACCCTCCCCTTGTTCTTTCAAGACAGGGTCACTTACCAAAGTCAGAGCTTACTGTCTAGACCAGTTGGCCAGGGGGCTTTAGGAATCCACAGGTCTCTGCCTCCCCAGTCCTAGATCACAAGTGCATGCTGCACCCACCTTTTAAGTGGGTGTTGAGGATCTGATTCTCAGTCCCCATGCTTACACAACAAACACTTGACCACCTGAGCCATCTTCCAGCCCTGGATTTCTCCATTGTTAACTAATGAGGGAAATTTTCAGACTCTGGCTTTGAGATTTTAAATTCCTCATTCTTACTGAGAAATGCGTGTAATCCCCACATGCCCCTACTCTTGCCCAAATCAAAGTCCACGTGCTAACAGTGCATTTGGACAGACTTTGCAAGAATCTGATTAAGATTTACAATCAATTCCATTTTAAAGGGAAGTTCTGCCAATGTAGGAACTTTCGGAAACAACTGAATCCTAGTTTTGTGATTTAGATATATTTTCAATTGTAGAAACATTTAGAAAAAAGTTTATATCCTTTGTGTTTGGAAAAATGGCTATAGTTATATTTTATGTCAATGTAAACAGTCCTTCAAAGGTCCTCAGAGCACCAAAATGTTTCATTAACCAAGATTGTAGATATGGTTTGTTAACAACTGGTCTCATTAACTTGTGCACAGAGCTTGATATTTTATGTATCTTAATAGTCTATAGTCAGAGCATGGATTAATTCTTCTCCAAAATAAGAACTGCTTTTTCCCATTTTGATGAAAACTTAAATAAATCTGATATGACAACAAATGGAGGTAACAAGAGAGACAGCCCAGTGGAGGCTGTTTACCTGGCCCTGGAGTGGTTTCCAAACTCGAGTAAGAGACCATGAGCATTATGAATGAGCAAAGTCTACCTGGCTGAAATGAGGACTTACTCTATGTCAAGCCAAGTTAGTTGAAATCAAGATGGATGCAAAGTTTGCAGGGAAAAAAAAGAGAGAAATGTTTGAAATGATCAGGAAGAGAGGGAGATCATGCTTGGAGATATTCTAGCTGTTTTAGACCTTGCTTAAAGCAGTTACAGAAAACTGAACTCTGAAACAGGAATCTGATATTTTGGTGTGGATTATTGATATGATAAATACTCATATACTATTAGACATTGAAGGGGTGTTCTTACTTGAAATTAATCTTTACAGACTGACAAGACTGAGAACCAGAGACAGTGGATGGCTTCCACAAGGAGCTGGTGAGTGAGGCCTCTGGTCCTTGTCTTCTGTCTCCAACACTGTTTCCTCTGCAGAGCAGGAACGTTCAAGTTTTTATACAATTTAAACAATTTTATTGTCAATACTGTCAAAACACACAATATTAGAAATAAATTTATTCAGAGATGTTCATAATCTCTACACTAGGATGAACCCAGAAAAGTCAAAGGAGTCCAAAATAAATTCGTGTGCTGGATAACTGAATGCTAAGATATCAATTCTTCCTAAATTAGCCCATATAATTAATGTACTCGCCATCATAAACCATCACAGTTTTAGTTGGCAGAAACTGGCGAGCTGGTTTGAAAAGAGTGTATAGACATGGGAAAGGCAGCTGAAGTATTTAGAAACAGACCTGAAAACAGAAAACAATGGGAGCCCAGCTTTCCTCCTGTTTATTGAATGGCTGCTCTTTTCCATTGTGTTTCTGCTCTTGTTGAAACTGAGTTGGCTGTGTGTGTTGGGCTCCCTGTGCTGCTGGACTGACTTCTCAGTCAGTCACTTTTATGCTGGCAACACCGCCTGTGTCGTCGTAGCTTTGGTCATCACGGGGTGGTTTGAGAGAGACATGTCCCTCACAGTCTTGGTATGTGTACACCTGGCCTCCCGTTGGTGGTTGTTGGGGGAGGTTTAGGTGATGCAGCCTTGCAGGAAGAGGCATGTTCGGGGGGAGGACTCTGAGATGAAAAGCCTTGGACTGCTTCCACTTCCTTCTGTGTGCTTCATGCCTGGTAAAGGATGTGAGCTGGCGGCTTCTGCTCTGCCTGCTGCCTGCTGCTGTTCTTCCCCGCTGTTATGCACTCTACCTCAGTGGAACCGGTCCTCAGCCAAAAGAAACTCTTTCTTCTAAAGGTGCTTCAGTCATGGTGCTTTGTCACAGTAACAGAGAAGTCATCAACACACACAATTTTAAAGATTAATTTTTGTTTTTTTCCATTATGTGTCAACATGTGTGTGTGTGCATGCTCACACTCGTGAATGTGTGCAGAATCAAGAAGAGGGCATTAGAAACCCTGGAGCTGTTCTTAAGGATGTTTTAAACTGCTTGATGGACAAGGATGTTGGGAACACACTCAGTTCCTCTGCGAGAGCAGTACACACTCTTCACTACTGAGCTATTTCTTCAGCATATGTGCCATAATTTTAAAACACAAAGTGTGATGCCTCATTCCTTTTTTTGCATTTCAAATGCATTTTAGATTTTTTTCCGTTTCTATGAAGAATATAATTGGAATATTTAAGGACCCCTTGCCCTTTGAATCTCTACATCGACTTACCTAGGACAGACATTTTAAAAGTATTAATTCTTCCAGTCTATGAATATATCCTCTCTAACTGATCTCATCAATGTTTGTATTTTTCAGTGTATTGGTTTTTCACCTTCTTGATTAAATTAGCTTTAGAGCATATTTGTGCAATTCATAAATGGGATTGTTTTGTGGAATTTTTTTTTTTTTTTTTTGTCTAGAGCATTAGTATTATTGATGCTGTTTGGATACAGGGTCTCACATTGTAGCTCAGGCTGGCCTGGAACTCACTATATATCCAAGGCTAACCTCAAAGTCGATTGAATTCTGGTGCTTCAGACTCTTGAGTGCTGAGATTTCAGGCATGAGGGACCACACTTGGCATTAAATTGTTATTTGTGTATGGAATTATCATGGATTCTTGAACAGTGGTTCCATATCTAGCCCCTTGACTAAACTCACTTATCAGATCTATTTTTCTTTGTTGGGTCTTTGGGGTTTGAGCTGTATGGGATCATGTCATGTACCAATAGAGACAAATGTGCTTCTTCCTTTTTGCTTTGGATAGCTTTTATTATTTTTTATTGTCTAATTACTCCTGATAACCCACTGTACTATGTTGAATAGAAGAGTTGAGAATGCTCATTCTTCTCTTGTATCAAATCTTAGAGAAAAAGCCTCAAGTTCTTTTATGCTAGCTGTGGGTTTTTCAGAAGAAGGTTTTTACTACAGGGAGGGAAAGCTTCTGTCTGTATCTACACTGTCAAGGAACCTTTATCATTAAGGATGTTGAGCTACGTTGAATGTTTTTCTGGGTCAGTATTATCAGTATTTTTATATATCAGAATGTTAATGTAATGGATCATGGTGTGTTGATTTGCATATGTTAAATTAGCATTTCTATATTACTGATAAAGTCTATTTGACACTAATATATTATGAAAGACTTTTCTATCAATGTTTATCAAAGACATTGGCTTGTAGATTTCTTGTGATATTTTTTATCTAGCCTTGAGTGTCAAGGAGCTCCTGGTCTTATGAAATGTATTAGAAGTATTTTCTCTACATATATTTGTTTTGGAAGAGTTTCACAAATACTGACATTAAATGTTTTTTGAAAGTTTGAAAGAATTCTGCTATAAAAGTCTTTGATGTTTTGTTGGAAATCATTTATTATCACATTAATTTCATTCATTTGTTTTCTTATTATTCTGCGGAGGTTTTTCTATTTCCTTACTGAAACCTGGAGGGCTGTATTTTTAATTTAGAAATTTGCCCATTTCTTCTAGATTACCCAGTTTATTGACACTATTAGAGGAGGGAGTTAGAGGAGGGATAATTAACACTAAAGATCTTTGAAAAAGGTCTATGGAAACTGAACATAGAAGCATCTGAAAATATATACATATACATACATACATATATACACATACCCACAATACACATACACATACATGTTTACACATATACATATACACATATACACATACATACATATATACATACACCTATATATGCATATACACACACATACTCATACATACACATACCCACACATACATATATAAAAGGGATTTAAGTGGAGTTACTTCTATATATTAGGATGGCAGTGCCTCTCCAGATACCACTGGCTATCAATAAAAGGCCCAGTGCTAAGTATGGGTTACTTTTGTGTGTGTGTGTGTGTGTGTGTTGTGTGTGTGTGTGTGTGTGTGTGTAGTGGTTTTTTCAAGACAGGGTTTCTCTGTGTAGCTTTGGTGCCCGTCCTGGATCTCACTCTGTAGACCAGGCTGGCCTTGAACTCACAGAGATCCACTGGCTCTGCCTCCCAAGTGCTGGGATTAAAGGCGTGCGCCGCCGAACCAGCGAGTATGGGCTACTTTTTTGGTGTTGTTGTGAAGTGGGGTCACATAGACCCTCCAAACATTATAAGCGACTGTCATTGTTCTTGGTTATCCTCAAGACTTGATACTAAGACTCTGTTGCTGAATATATTCACAGACCTGAGTCACTGAACATGAAGAAAACCAAGCTGGTACCAACCTGGAAATGTCACTTCGTCTAGCTAACTTTCGTAGTGCTGGTAGGTAATTGACATGCTCCCTGCGGGGAAAAGTGATCACCAGTCTTACTCACTCTAAGCCCTGCAAACCACAACAGCAATGGCCTGGCAGCATGCCCACTGGTAGGATGGTGGCCAAAACAATGTGGGGGTTACCAACCACTTTCTGGTTGGATGAAAGCCCACTCTGTAAGATGACATCAGACGGACCAAACACTTGGGCTGGTTATATCAGAGGCTCTAGGTAAGAACCCAGTCCTCCAATTTTGCTAAGTGAACATGTAGTGCTCTGCTCCCTCAGTTCTTATCTTTATACCTGTATATTACTGCGGCGCTCAGCCCCAACCGAGTGCTTTTTTTCTGCAGCAGGTAGCAATTAATTAACACAGAGACCAAGAACTGGTCCATGAGCAGAGAATGAGGAGTGCTTAGTCTACATGGACTTCTATGTCACAACCACTCTCCCCCCCCTCCCAAGGCTCAGGATCATTGAGGAAGAAGGGTGGAAAGACGGTAAGAGCCAGAGAGAGAGGTTTGTCGTACCAAAAAGTACTCGTCAGGCAAAGCAGGACAGCTGCACACACGACTGTGCGCACACATGTACAGTGACTGCGTGCAAGGTGGGGCAGAGGTTAAGGAAGTCCACCCTATGTGAGGAGCTATTGGCAGTTGACGGCTCCTGGGAGAACAAGAGTCACATTGGGATGAGGGCCCCGAGAGGCCACCCTCTTTAGTACCTAGTCCTTAACCATGTCTTACGGGAAGCGCGGAATGTATTCAGTGGGGATTAAATTTGAGAGGGTAGCATGTTTGGAGGGGAAGGTTCAGGGAGGGATAAAAGAGGAAATGGAGGGAGGGAAATGGTGGATGGATTGCATCAAGCACACTATATACATGTATGAATATTATGTAGAATGTTTGATGGGAGAGAGAATAATGGGGTTAGGAACAGTGGAGAGAGAAGGGTGTGGAGGGAGGTTAGTTAGTTACGGAAGAGGAGTAAGTCCTGATGCTCTAGGTACAGCAGAGTCCTATGAACCATTTATGTCTCATAAACTAGTAGAAGAAGGAATGCAAGCACTCCAAACATAAATAAATTAGAAACATTTAAAGAAAGAGGCATGCTGACGACCCTAACTTAACCATTACACATTATGCACGTGCCCCATATTGACACACTGTAACTATGACGATAGTTAGGTTCAGCTGTCAACTCTACACACCGGAGAGAGGGACCTCAATGGAGAAGTTGCCTCCACCAGACTGGTCAGTAGGCATGTGTGTGGAACATTTTCCTGATTTCTAAGTGATATAGGGGTGCAGCCAGCTGTGGGGTACATCCTAAGCAGGCGGCTTGGGATGTATATGAAGCTGGCCGAGCAGGCGGGGGAGCATGCCAGTAGGCAGTGTCCTCCATGGTGCCTGTCTTTGCTCCTGCCTGAGCTCCTTGCCTGACTTTCCTCAGCAAGTGGACTGTGACAGGGATGCACGAGCCCAGATAAGGCCTTTCTCCCTGCGTCGCTATTGCTCATGGTGTTTTATTACACCGGCAAAAAAGCAAGATACCGTCAATATGAACCATTAGTATATGTCCAGCAAAATTTAAAAATGCAAATGTTTAGTGTATATAAAATATTGTGGATGATATATATATATATGTTTCATTTATTAAAACAGTTTATGTATATACAAAAATTGCCCATGATAGCCTCTAGTAATACTTTTTATTTCTCTGGGTATCATTTTAATATCTTCACTTAAAATTTTTATGTATTTGAGTCTTTCATTTTTTTATTTATTTATGAGTTTGTTGATTTTTGTCTTATAAAAGCTATTGATTTTGTTGGTCTTTTCCCAGGCTTGCTTTCTCTATTTGAATTATTTTATAGCTTTCTATTGTAAATTTGAGTCTGATTTATAGTTATTTTCCTGATGCGATGTTAGGCTGTTTGAGACCTGTCTTCATTTTCAATGTAGAAATTTACTACTATCACCCTTTTCTTTTTTTAAAAAAATCTTTTTATTATTGAGTATTATAATATAATTACATCATCTCTCCCTTCCCGTTCTTCCTCCTAAACCTCCCAATACCACTCCTTGCTCTTTTCAATCCTTTCCCCACCCACCCCACTGTGTTTCAGGAACATTTCAAGGCATGGAAAGAGTGTAAGAAGCAGAGGAACAGGGAGTTTCCTATGATACTGTCTCCTAGTGAAGTCAGAAGCCACATCCCGTATAACCCACACCCACGTCAGAAGCCACATACCATCAGAAGCCACACCCACGTCAGAAGCCAATACACATCAGAAAGCCACACCACGTCAGAAGCCACACCCACGTCAGAAGCACACCCACGTCATAATCCACACCACATCAGAAGCCACACCCACGTCAGAAGCCACACCCACGTCAGAAGCCACACCCACATCAGAAGCCAACCCCACGTCAGAAGCCGCACTCACATCAGAAGCCACACCCACGTCAGAAGCCACACCACGTCATAACCACACCACGTCAGAAGCCACACCCACGTCAGAAGCCGCACTCACATCAGAAGCCACACCCACGCCAGAAGCCACACCCACATCAGAGCCACACTCAATCAGAAGCCACACCCACGCCAGAAGCCACACCCACATCAGAAGTCTCACGGGAATGGCTGCCTGTCATTCCTTCCTTAAAGTTGTTTTTACAACATGACACAGGGTGGTTTGTTGTCTTTCTATTGTCACTTGACCCAAGATGTTTATAAATTTCCTTTTAATATTTTATTTAACCCCTAGATTACTCACAAGAATGTTGTTCAGCTCATGCTTACATGTGCCTTTCAAAACTTCTCCCAGCATCAATGTGTAGTTCTACATCACAGTTGTTGGAAATAATACTGACTGTGACTTCAATCTTAAGATCTGTCAAGTTTTATTTTGTGAGTAGTGTGTGTGCACTAAAGAGGAATGCTGGCTCTGTCTGGGTAGCCCGTCCCTGGATTTTGTGTTGGGAGCCTCCATTGAGTCCTTGGGATAGACAGGGCAGAGTAAGTAACTGCTGGAGCCTCCAGGATCTTACAGTGAACTTCCCGCAGTGCCCTGGCCCTCCTGTGCCAATGTTCTCCCAACCTCAGCTCTCTCCCATCACCTCTCTCCACGGTCTTTCTCCATTCAGGGGTCTGCACAGCACTGGGGCTGTGTGTAGATGTGGACTCCTTCCCCTCTCGTTTAAATAGATTGGTAGTCTTTTCAGTAGACCAGTAGAAGAGCAGCCACTCTCTATGATTTAAGGAGACTCTGAAATTTGACTGTGGACTGTATAATATATGGCTGGCTTGAAGCTCTGAGGTCAAGGGTCAGAAGTAATGAATTTATTGCTAGATTATGTCTCCTCTCACTTTTAAAAGCGATGGTATATTTGGAACATTAAATTATGAATATTTTTCCTTCCAGAAATGGTCTTAGAGAAGATATACTAGAATTAATAGTTTCTAGCCGCAGCCAGACTCTTCTCATTATTTGTCGTGATCTCAGAAATGATTGACGAGAGGGAGACTTAGGGCAAAGAAAAACAAACCCGAAACTAGAGCCAGGGTGCCGAGTTTAGGGTTAGACTAAAAAAGGGACAGGCAGTGGTCAATTTGGACTTCCTAGAATGTAGGAAATGTCAGAAGGCGATGGTAAGCAGAAACATGCCAGATACTACTGTAAGGGAAGCATGTTAAAGAAATGTCTTTTCTTGGTGATTGTACCATCATGAGCAATGAAAAATACAATTATTCTATGTCACTTTCAGATCATTCTGAGATCGACATGAATATCTGGGTGCTGAATGGGCTCTCACACTGTACTGCAGGTGCTCGGTACTGATGTTAATGCCTTGCTGCTGGATCTCAGGTCACAGGACGGTGTGGCCTCCAGCATCTCCGCTCTCAAGTCAAGGCTCCGATGATGCAGAGTCAGGGCTGTTCTTCTTCTAACCGTCATTCTCAGGTGTTTCCTCCGTTCTGTCCCTCCGAGTGCTTGGCTACCCACACGATGCTTCTGGGGATTATAATAAAGCAGACACAAAACTCTACATGATTATGGTTGGTGTAACACTGTTCTTTGCATGTCTTGGTAACTTATTTCTGTAAGAATTATAATTAGGTTTATTTATTTATTTTTGTTATTCATGTGCCCAGATGTTGTGTTGGGCATAATTTACCTACAGTATTTTTTAATCCCTGTCTAATCTCATGAAACAGTTAAATATCAGTTCTGAAGGTGATCAGAAAGATGAGGAAGAACAAGGATTTTGACTGGTTTTGTGGACTACGTAGTCCGTGTGACTTCCCAAACACTCTTCCTGCTTCCACAGAGCAAAGGATCCATCTGTCCCGAGACATCAGTTCATACAACTACCTATCCCTTTGTGAACCCAACCCGATATTCCTCTCATCAGCAACCCAACACACAATTAACATAATCTGCTAAGATGAATTCACATGAATATACCCCAAAACAGGATGATGGAAGCCGCGTAAACTATCTAGCTAATATGGCTTTCTTTCCTAAGGTCGGACTGAGATCAAAACACTGATAGAAGGGGAATTAATTGCAGCAGGAAATTATGACTGCAGACGAGAACACCGCAGTGCTTGGGAGATTTATGTGAACTGTACACCTCAGTGGCAGAGAGCGGTTGTGGTAGGGAGGGAATTTTAGGTTAATGAGAGACCAGCAGAGGGGTCAGTGTGCTAACTCTGAGGAGACAGCAGAAGGCAGAGGATGTGGGGAGAAAAGCGAGCAGATGACGCTCAAGCAGAGAAGGTGCATCCTGCTTGCACTGGATAGTGAAAGCGAGGAGTGGGATTAGCGTTCTTGTCTGGAGACTGTTTTCCTACACCATCCTCACTCTGTTACACGGATGGCCCTGCTCAGCGAGTCCTGATTTTTTCCCCTTGGGCCTATTTCATATATCGTTATTCAATGAAGTAATAATGTTAAAAGCAAGACAATCTAATAATGCACTTTCAATAAAACTCTGAAAAACAGTCATTGATCTTTCCGTATGTTTGGCTACTACCCCAGCTGCCTTATGGCTCTCATTGTAGAGATGGTTAAATGACCAAGATACTTAATATGTAAAGTTATGAAACATTTCCACTTCCTTATTTACCACTTAACGGTCATTAAAAGAGAAGGAACATCGTCCTCTTCCAGGTGATGTAAGATGGATCTTGGCTTGAATAGAGTACTCATTTATCAATAATCAATTACTCAGTTAACCATTAAAGATAATAATCATTTCCACCACACTTACAATAAAACGCTACAAACGTCAATGAATCATTATTTTACCCTAGGGCAGAACTTCAATCAATTTCTTATTACCATTCATTTTACTTCTGAAGTTGTGATGGACATTTGGAGGCTGGGACATGAGAAAAATCCTCACCTGGTCGCAGGGCATTTGAAGGAGAAGCATCAGCTCCGGTTTGTGGGAGCCCTGTAGACTTTCTGCAGACAGTTTTCAACACATATCGCATTTTGAGTCACTTTTCAGGCTTTTCTCATATCTTCAGCAGTGCTGACCGGGGCTTTCCAGCTGAAACTTCCTCAGAGTCTACTAGTTGCGTCCTTACTCTCTTTCCTCGGAATAAACCAATTTTTGTTTATATGTAACAATAAAGCACTGAGGAGCAGCTTGCACAGTGGTGGGATCCTGTGATGGAGACATAAGTTCATGTTTAAAAGGCTTCCCATCACTTGTAAGTAAAAATGCCTCGAGGCTGACAAGCCCCAAAGAATCTGGACTCTGTACAGCTGCACAACTCACCACACCCACTACGCCTTGTTCCTCGCCCGACTTTACTTCGAGACCCTCATAGTGTGCATCACCCTCCTTCCGCACAGAATCGGGGCATGCTACCCCATTTTATCTACTTACCATCTATTTCCCCATCTACTCTTTAGTTTGAGGCTGTCTTCCCTAGGAAGGTTTCCCCTCTTCTCTCCAGTTCCTTTAGTTTTACATCCACCTTTTTTCTTCTTATGGTTTACCACAGCTTTGGTTTTATATGTGGTAGATTGGGGGTGGACGCTACTTGTGTGTCACCAATGAACTGAGAACTTCTTATGTCAGGGTTCTTGTACACCCCAGGATTACCTACCCATGAGTGAGTACTGCCCACCACGGGCTGAACCCCTCCACATCAATCATTAATTAAGAAAAGCCTTCACAGGCTTTCCTATAAGCCAAAGGCATTTTCTCAGTTGTGGTTCCATTTTCTCAGATAACTATAGCTTGTAGCAAGTTGATAACAACAACAAAAATTAACCAGAATAGAGGGATAATAACACTGTAAGTTCATTAACTATATGAAGCTTGGGGCCAGAAAGATGGTTCAGATAGTAAAGGTACTAGAGACCAAGCTTGACAACCTGAATTCTGTTCTTAGGACCCATGCTGTGGAAGGAAAGGAAAGACTTCTCGTCTTTCTGATTAGATTATCCTCTAAATCCCTATGTGTGAGCAATGGTATCACACACACAGACACACACACCACACACAACACACACACACACACACACACACACACCAACCAGCCAACCAACCAACCAACCAACATTCTTAAAGAAGAATGTGGTGTCTGGGATGGGAGTGGCTCTGGGAGGAGCGCTTGCATTGTGAGCATGAGGCTCTGCATGGAGATCCCCAGCACCCACTTCCAGCCACACAGCCAGGGGTGGTAGCAGACCTATAATCTCAGTGTTCCTATGACAAGATGGGGGGAGGTAGAGAAGCGAGACCCTCTGAAATCTTGTGAGTCAGAGCACAGCAGTGAACAACAGGTCCTGTCTCCAGTGAGGTGGAAGGTGAGAACAGTCACTGGAGGTCATCCTCTGACCTTCTGTATACATGCAATAAATAGCACTTGTGTACTGCTACTACACACACAACACACACACACACACACACACACGGTTGATATATTGTGTACCCTAATAAACTTATCTGAGCATCAGAGGACAGAACAGCCTCTAGATTAGACATAGAGGCCAGAAAATGGTGGCACACACACCTTTAATCCTATCACCTGGGAGGCAGAGATCCATCTGGATTACTGTGAGTTCAAGGCCACACTGGGAACAGCCAGGCATGGTGACACACACCTTTAATCCCAGGAATTGATGGCAGGAAGCAGAAAGGTATATAAGACATGAGACCAGGAACTAGAGGCTTTTAAGCTTTTAGGCTTTTAGCAGCAGTTCAGCTGAGATTCATTCCAGTGAGGACTCAGAGGCTTTCAGTCTGAGGAAACAGGATCAGCTGAGGAGTTGGCAAGGTAAGGTTGGCTGTGACTTGTTCTGTCTCTCTGATCTTTCAGCTTTCACCCCAATATCTGGCTTTGGGGTTTTTTTTTTTATTAATAAGACTGTTTAGCAATTCATCTGCACACACACACACACACACACACACACACACACACACACACACACCGAGAGAGAGAGAGAGAGAGAGAGAGAGAGAGATTTAAAAAGAAAATGAAATTTTACTGATACAGTAATTTCTTAGTTTGAATTTTATTTTCCTTATGACACATACATTTTTTTTCTATGTTGGTTCCTTTTCCTTTCAATTATCTCTGCAACTTTCTCCTAGGTCAATGGAACTATCTGGAGCTTTCTGATGACTATGACTGCTTTATGTTCCTGTGTCTTACAAATACTCTGAAATGCACACATGCTATAAATCACCCACAACAATCACTGATTGAAGAGATGCCTTGGACTCTTGAAATTCAGTGAGGGAGGCTTTTCCTGGATGGACCAGTATATGAGAAGGCACTATGATGCAATCATCTTGAATCTGGTCATTTGAGAAGATGGATGTATTTTCAGCACCAGATTTTATTCCATTTGAGTCCCTGACTGAATTTGGAATTATTAATAACATGCCTAGTCCAACTGACTGAGAAAAGGGCAACTTGGATGTGAAGGCAACTTGGATTCACTGAGAACCTGTCTGGATAAAACATACTACACGCCTTTTATTATGAGCCTGGCGATTACAACTGATTTTCTCAAGGATAATACTCTGGAGATAGTCACATAGCTCAGGGAAGCAGGGAACAGCATGAGGAACCAAAAGACAGGCAGGCTTATACTGTGGATTCGGAGGTGACCTGAGAAGTGTGGCTTGGACTTACCTACAACAGTAAATGAGGTTTTAAAACCCGCAGAGCACATGGAACAGAAAAGTCTTTTCATTATTTTGTAGCAACTAGATTTCTTGACCACCATCTGAATCAGAGCTGTCGTTCAGAGTGTGAACCATTGTGTAAGCAGTTTCATCAGCCTAGGCCTTTTTAGTTGTAAAGGTTTGTTTTTATTTGTGCATACATCCACGTGTCTGTAGGTACCCGAGACGATGGGGGGGGGGCATCAGCTGCTCCTGAGGCTAGAGTTAATGAACACTGTGAGCTACCTGAAGCAGATGGGAGTAGATGTGGGTCCTCTAAAGAACAGCAAGTGCCATTGACTGCTGAACAATCTCTCCAGCCCCCGCTTCAGACCTTCTTAAAGTCTGCTAAGCTGGGTTAAAATGAGCCCTATCTGAGAATTATTAATTAATCAGTTTTTAACATAAATATTGAAAATTTCACTTGTACTTCAGGCAACAGTTTAGGCCCAGGGTCACCAAGGCTGACAGGAACATGATTGCTGGAAGGATAGACATCAAAACAACAAAAAACAAAAAAAAAAAAAACCAAAGAGGGGAAGCCCGGGCTCATTAAGTACTCACCTGTCCTGTCCTGGATTGAATATTTTACTTATTATGCAGTAAACTTCATCCCAAGTCAAGGGGTGTAGATAAAATTATTATCTACATTTCAGAGAGGCACAGAGTTTTGCTAACAGCTCTAGAGTTGAGAGTCAGAATTCTGATCCATACTGCCTGGTTTCAGGATTTGCATCTGAATTATCCATCTACTTTACCCTCACTAGCTGCCAAATGACCAAGACCATGGCCCTCTGTAGAGAACTAAAAATGGGGATTGTGTGTTACAGGCTGGCCAAGGAAGAGCCCCAAAGGATGGCGCTGAACTTGAGCTTGAGAACTAGACTACTACACAAAACGATCCATTTCTCCCCTGATGGATGGTATTTTTCCCGAGGTTCCTGTAAGCCAAAATTAGAAAAAAAGATTATTTATTGTCTCTTGCATCTGTTTCCCTAGAGAAGACAAAAGGTGCGGGAATGAAGTTTCTCAGATTCTGCTGTGGCTCCTGGCTTGCTCAGCCTTGCTGCAACAAGGACCGAACTGCAGCTGGCCAGTAAGGCAGCTCTGCCAGACTCGTGGATGGACTTCCCTGATGGTTGTGACTCCGAAGCCCTTGGGCTGGGAGCCCTGAAGCTCCCCGTCTTGGGTGGCTTCCCAGATGAGCTCATTCCCTTAACTGTGAGGATGTTAACATGGGATCGCGAGTGCCAGTTCCTTAGCCGAGTTCATTCCACAGAAAGAGGGCAGCGTGCTCCTGCTTCGTTTGTCCGTGAGGTTCCTTTGCCAGCCCACACTACACTCTGAGGACCACACCCTTACAGGTAATCACACGATCCCACCCGAGCACAGCCTCGGGTCCTAATTTATGATGAACACTTAAGCTAATGCTCATCTGTGCCAGTATTAACATATTGGCACAGTATGTTATTTGGATGGACCGAAGTCATTTATGAGTCAGAACCTACCTATCATTATAGTCCACTAACAGGTGAATAAATGCATAGATGTCTCAAACATTAGTAATAATTCCACATAGAAAAACTAAATTTAAAATATTTTCACGCATTTCTGAACCTAAAGTGGAGTCAGAGCTAGGAAAAGTAGGGGAATAATTAAAATTAATCGGGGATTGTCTTATACAGTGGATCTCAACCTTTCTAAAGTGCAACACTTTTAGTTCCTCATGTTGTGGTGACCTCAACCATAAAATTATTTCATTGATACTTCAAAAATATAATCTTGCTACTGTTCTGAATCATTATGTAAATATCTGATAAGTGAACACATGGGGGTCAGGACCCACCGGTTGAGAACCCCTGCTCAGTTATTCCTCTACCCCTCTAAGGTTTAACTCAATAAATGTGGAGTCTAGCGAATGTTCCTTTCTAAAGAAAACTCTTACTTTTAAACGAGAAAGTCTCATTTCCCTATGTAGTTGCCTGCCATAAAAAAAGGCTTTAATTATAATTGCCCAAATTAAATCAGTCTTATAATGAGTAGGAAACAGTGCGAAAATGAATCACTTAGAATTATGTCAGTCAAGAAAAATCACATTAACATTTCATTATACACAAAATTCTCTATGACTTCAGATGTGATTGAAAGGCCATTTCATCTATGAGGCTTTCATAAGAAGACGTTAGCAGAAATGATCTCCAAAATGTCTCTTTTTGGACTCATAATCTTACCCTATTCTATCCGGTCCCAAGAGCTTTTACTCCTTTTAACACACAATTTTAAAATTAAAAGTTGTATGATTCAGCTTATTATAATGTCTTGCTCTGAAAGAATTAATATAATTTCTTCCTACCTTCTTCTTGCATTGTATTTTCATGTTAAGAAATCTTAAATCATCTCTCATTGTCTATACATAAAACTCTTTAATATACTGAATCACACACTTTTTTAAAAATATCAAACAGTTGTAGAATTAGTCCCAAATCTATTTTACATGGTAATAGGCCACATGTTTCAGTCATTGCACTTCTTTTAATCAGTTCATATGCTCCCCGAATAATTATATTGTAGGTACACTGGAAGAATATATATAGTATTTTCCATTCATTGGTTGTCTAGGGCACCTATGTGACTTAATTATTAGTAAAATACTGCAATGAAATTTTAATGTCTCTAGGTACAAGTTCTGATTTTGAGTCTGAAACCTTTCCCACAGGTTTGTGTGTTTGAACAATGGTCGCCAGTTGTAGATTTGTTTGGGAGGTTGTGGAAGCTTTAGGAGGTGGGACCTGATTGGCTGAAGTTGGTTGCTGGGGAGGGCTTAGAGGATGACATCCTGGCCCGCCTTCTAGTCCAGCTTTCTGCCTTATGGTTGGCTGAAATAGAAAGAAGGTCCAGTGTAGACCCCTCCTCTGCTGAGTGGTTTTGCCACGCCTCCTTTGCTGTGACGAAACTGAGAACACTGAAACCAGCCGTTCCTCTAGAGTTAGTTGTTCCTGTTCAGATATTTTGGTCACAACAGTGATACAGCACATTTAATCTGTGTATTTATTTCAAAAAACGTTATTCTTGAGGGTTTTTTTAAATAATGAGAGTAGAGGATATATAGTTAGACTAAATTGTTTTAAAGCTAACTTTATATAGAATATACCTAAACATTTTATGCTTAGTTACTAACCCAGTTTCATGCCAAGGGGATACGCTGATAATTCAAATAAGGCTACTGCCTCTTAGCTCAACCACGCAGACCTATAATTATGTTTTGTCTGGTACCCAATTTGACGTGATCTGATAGTGGTGAGTCTGTGCCCACCATTATACCATCCCAAATCCACTTCCAGATTTACAGCCTAGAGCAGCAATCTACAGATGTTTTTAGTTTCGGAACTCATTTTCACTTGTGAAACAAGTACCCCCACATAGCAGCTCTTTCTTTTTGTGAACTATACCTATGAAATTAAAATTTAACTTTCAAAAATTTAAAAGGCGATTTTATTGATTCATTTATCAACCAGAATTGCAAACGTGTTAAATGTTAATAAAACAATTTAAAAATAACTGTATACATCTAAACCAACACACACAAAGAAATGGTAGGACTGGCATTGTCATCTCTAAAAATTTTGTAAATCCCTTTACGGTATCCTTTGATAGCTGGGTTCCCATGTCTGCCTCTTCATACTGTGCCTGCTGCTATCTGCTGCTCTATGTGAAGCATATCGAAGAAAATGTAGTTTTCTATATGTAGTTGCAAAGCAAGGCGTTATTTTATAGCTATTTCCATATAACTATAGCTATTCTTTTTGATACTCTATTAAAATCCTGCATGTTTCCTTCAAGCTGCTTTGCAGTGTGGGATCTGACATTTGTCGGTTGAAGTCTTACACTCTTGCACAGAAATGTATTGCTCATCTGGAGTCTTTTGAGAACCTGGTCCTAAACTTGTACATTGAATTTATAACATCATACATTAGTCTTTTTGGACAATATGGGTTCATTAGCTACCTAGCTGTAGTGGTTTGAATAAGAATAGCCCCCAAAGGCTCATGTATTTTGAATGCTTAGTTATCTGGGAGTTGCACTATTTGAGAAGGACTAGGAGGTGTGGCCTTGTTGGAGGAAGTGTTTCACTGGGGGTGGCAAAAAAGCCCATGTCAGCCAGATACTCTTTCTCTTCCTCCCCTCCCCTCTCTCTGTCTTCTTCCCTCCCTCTCTCCTTCTCCCTTTCCCTCTCTGATTGTGAATCAGGCTGTAGCTTTCAGCTACCATTTCAGCTCCAGGCTTGCCCCATGCTCCCTGCTGTGATGATAGTGGTCTGATCCCCTGAAACTGTAAGTAAGCCCCAATTAAATGCTTTCTTTTATGAGAATTGCCTTGGACATTGTGTCTCTTCAGAGCAAGAACAGCAACTAAAACTCTAGCTATTACAGATACAAATGCATGAGTTGTTAGTGCAATTTACAGACCATATCAGAAAAGTCTTTAGATACTGCAAAACTATTGAGTTTGTGAGGACAGATACTTCTCTTCAAAATTTAAAATTTTCCTGAAATTTCAACTTTAGTATGGATAACCAATATTGTTAATATTTTTGCTTCAAGATCACAAATTCTTGGTGATGAGTATAATTTTTCTAGGTCAAAACCAGTTGTTCTTTTAAGTAAAAAAAAATTACTTGATGGTGAAGTCAAATACCAATGGTTGCTTAAGGTTCTAAGAATCAATGGGTGTTGAGTGCTCAGCTCTAAACAGGACATTTATTACCTCCTCTAAGGTCCAGAGAACAATGTGGACCAGGGAGAAGAAAGAATGTAAGGAAATGATGGTCCAGAGGAGGACTCTAGACTTTGACAGCCATTCAGTACTGAACATAACACCTGCAGCTGCTGTCCTGGGCCACCACAGGATTTAGCCTAGGGCCCTCACTCCCCCGGCAAGAAGGACTGACTTAGCTAATGATGCACACAGAGGGAGATGAATGTCAGTCTTCGGTTGTGAACACATTGGTTGTGAACTCACAGCATGATCATGCCTTGGTTAAACTCAGAGGATTAAAAAAACAAAAACAAAAGATGACTGTGGGAAAAGGGCCTGTAGATTGGAGGGATATCGGGAGGCAAGGGGCAAGTGTAGGGAGAGGTAAGAGGGGGTTAGGGTGGTGGTACAGGAATCAGAATTGCATTAACATGTATGTGTGAAATTGTCAAAGGGCAAGCTTAATCAATAAAAAATGGTGTTTTCCAAAGAGTGCAAACAAAACAAAACAAAAACAAAAATACATGGCTCTTTTCCTGAGATGACTACCTCACACATATCGGAAAGTGTGCTTAATGATTCCTTCTCATGTTGTCACACAGAATGTTAAAAAACATGCATGCTTGAGGTGGAAATTTTATAGACTTTATTTTTGTTGATTTATAAGAGAATTTTTTTTGCAAGAGACTCATAGTAAGAAGTGCAAATGCATGGCGATGAAGCCCATGACAGTAATATGGTCAACTATTATTGTTTATAGTAAGAGCACACATCCCTGCTGTACCTTTAGTACTAACTCCCTTGGTATTAGATCTTTATTACGAGCTCACTGATGCCATGACAGCTGATAGGCTTTGCTGCCTCTGTCTTTAAGCATGAACTTGTTACCCTTCGCTTTCACATTATCAGTACTGTCAATGTAAAGGGAAAGTAATGTTCTTGTATTATGAAAATTATTTGACCTTGTGAACTCTTGTGGATTCCCAGATATCTGTGAACGTTTGGAGAGCCACTGCCTTTGAGAAATGCTTGCACATTTATCAACACAGATACATCAAAGATCATTGCAAGGCTATATAAAAGGGAAGGGAAAGATGCTTTTCATCCGAATAAGCATTTATGTACACACAGTGTATATGTACATACACACACTTTATAGAAACACAGGGACATACAGATAGGGGAAAATGGATCAAGTAGGGGAAGGAAGGACTAGACAGAGGAATCTAGTACAGTTCTTGTGAATTTTCTCTAAGTTTTAAGTACTGTACAATACAAATGACATAAAATGAAAACCGCATCCACAGGGCTATGAAATGCATCTGAACACAGGGAAAGAAGGCTGCAGCTGGCCCCGCTGCCGACCTTCTGTATTGGTTAAGAAGGAGAGAAAGATCTAGACAAGCGGAGATACAATTCTTAAAATTTAACTTTAAATGATAGCTAGAACTACCCTTTCAGAGGTTAGGCACACATTTTAGCCGCCCAGCCTAGACATGTAGAGGTGTCAACCGGGCAAGAACTGTTAGGAGTGTCAGTGTTTCACATGGATAACGTGAACAAGGCGTACGTCAAGAGAAAGTAAAATGACAACAGGTGAATCTTCCACAGTCAAGAAGACTCAGGAGTCCAGGAACAGAGGAAACAAACGAGATGGGGACCATCTATGACTTATGAATGTGTTATTTATTGTGCTACCGTAGCAGGAGAGCTATTCTTAGATGTGAGTTGACTGGAGAACTGTTCATAAGTTGTTTCAACTATAAGCTCTACTTTCTACCTTTTTAAAAGGCCCTTCCTATGTCCTATTCTAAAATAATCATGAAATATTTGCTATGTAATATTTGACCTACATGAACTCAACCTACATTTGTGTTTAAGACTCTAGCTCTCAGAGTGGGCACTCCAAAAAAGCGATGCCAGCCTCAGAATGTTGCCTGGACAGAGCTTGTTTTCTCTTGACATGTACACTAGATACTTGCATGATGCCTGCTTGCTCACAGATCCTTCTGATAAAGCACTGATATAACACATAAAGAGGTGGAAGGGGAGTGGGAACTTTGCACTGTGATTTCTCCATGCAGACCTGGGACTATCCGACCTACTAGTCTGCAGTTTGATAGTCTACAAGCAATCTGTAGATTGTTCAGGTAAGCTGGACTGGCCATATATTTAATAATCTCTCTCTCTCTCTCTCTTCTCCTCTCTCTCTCTCTCTCTCTCTCTCTCTCTCTGTCTCTCTCTCTGGACTGAAAGGAACAGTCACTCACAAGTGAAATGAGTGGAAAATTCAGTGACGCCTTAAGTAAGATCCTTGTGACTCAGGACCAAGTCCAAGATAGGGGATGGAAGCTGTTGTGAGACAGAAAGACAGGGGCAATGAAGAGAAGACTGGAGTTGATGTGTCCAAGAAGCAAAGACTCGAAGTAAAGCACTTTGTGTCCATTGCAAGTGATTACAGAAAATGGCCTGTGTTCAGAGCTGTCTACACTCTTGATGCCTTAGCTGTGTCCAGATCCAGCATCCACACTGGGTGGGTTTCTGTCCATACAACTGCTTGGGTCTGACACTGTACTTCTGACTATTGGGTGAATTTGTGGCTTTAAAATGCATGTATTGGCAGCAACATATTATTTACATCCATTCATTATTTATGGAGCATATTTGCCAATGACTTTTACTATCCTAAAATAGCCAAAATCTAGGAAAAGCAACTTTCAAAATAGAAGTGCAGAGCAAAGTGATGATTATGGGAGGTGGAGACCTCCTTACTTTAAAAAGAGACACTAAGAAGGAAGTTACTGTTTATCTAGTTTCTGGGAAAAATAACTAAATCCTAGGCTTTGTTTGTTCAGCTGAATGTCTAGAACTGGGCTTGTCACTGTGGTTGGACCAAGGATTGTCTCCTAGAAGATTAGTGGTCCCTTTCCTCCAGACACAGTCTAGAGTCTCTTAGAGAGTTTAGCCTGGAAGGAACTTTCTTTTCTTCACATATTATATGAATATTTCATGTTAGCCTGGTCACAGAAATACCATTGGCCACAACACTTTGCCTAGAGAGTCTGAAAGTAAATTCAAAACTACATACATTCAGAAAAGAGAATCACTGTATAAAGTACTATCATTGGAAAGCTCATGAAACTTTCTTCAACTCTTTTATCATTGGTTGTATGATGTTACTGATGTGTTCAATATGTTGGTTCAATTCTTCACTGATTTAAGTCTTCAACAACTGTGTGAGATAAGACACTGTGGTCATCTCATTTCACAGATAAGGGAAAGGGTAAGTAGTTGCCTAGTCACACTGCCACAACAGGTGGGAGAGGAATTCGTGTCCAACCAATCTGGTTTCAGACTCTTATAACAACAATCACATGGTACTTTATTGACATGTTTATGTGACCCATCGGTGTATTTATTAAAAATCTGGATACTTTATTCTCTGTTTTCCCATGTACATGGTGGCTAGTGGTAAGTGCTGTTGCTGGGGGCTGACCATTGCATTGGTTTTTATTAAAGAGCCCAAATCAGGTAACTTTTTCATTAAATATAGGAAATGATAAGGAAAAAGTTGTAATAGTTTTTTTTACTTGATAAATGTTCTACCAATCTACTTCTCTTACTTTTCATCCTGGATTTTGAGCTCATCTTCTAGGTTCAGAGACCATGTCTAGTAACTTTGGATTGAGTGCTGAAAACTATGGACTTTGTGTTGCCGGATGTGTGGCTTTCATTGGTGTGTTGAAAGGGTGTGTGGGCTTTGTTCTGGTCAGGCAAATCATGTATTCAGCTTGACCATTTGGAAAACTGATGAATATTTTAATAAGGGAAACCAGACTAACGTGTGCCCCAGGAATGATTTGGTTCCACTCCCAGGGCACAGCACTCTGGGATGCACACAGAATGCCCCAGATACTCAGAGTTCACACTAGCTCAGTCATCTCTGGTCACCACTGGAACTGATTGCTTTGTACCATGTTAATTGTTGCCTACTAGTTACTTGCATCATTATTCTGATGAAATACCGGAAGGAAGTTACTTAAGGGAGAAAGGGTGTGCTTGGTCTCAGAGTATCAGAAGACTCCAGTCATCATAGCCCAGAGGATGTCACCGAACGTGTGTCTCCTGGCAAACAGAACTACTCCTGCCCCTTCACGAGTATTTTATGTTCTTCGGAGTCCTCCTCAGTCCAAGACACTCAGGCTGGGCCTTTCTCCTTGCATTAGTCACCTCTGCAATGCTGTGACAGATACAGCCAGACAAGTGCCTGGCCATCTGCTCGGTGATCCAAAGTCCAGCCCCAGGCTGACAGTGCAGGTTAGCCATCACACCTAGCTTCATGGCGTTTCATCCTGTACCCAGGATGCTTAGTTTTCAGCAGCAGCCAACCTAAGATCCTTGTTTGCACTTTTGCAGTTCTGAGTCTTCTAGTATTCTCCACCATGAGTTGTAGCTGCAGCATCCTTCTGGTCCTTCCTCTTCGGGAGCTCATGATGTTCCTCACCATGATCCACTTGTCTTCCCCTCCCCTCCTTGAAATACTTCAAGAAGAAACGTAGAGAACTTTTGCTTTACTTTCTTTCAAGATCACAGGTGCTGAGTCTTTGTCTAGTCCTTGAACAGCACTTTCAAATATTTACCTAGAGTTATAGCACACACCCCCCACACCATTTTAGAAAAAGATATATTGGCAAAAGTGTGTTACTTAATGGGAATTTGTATTCATGAATGTAAGATAAGCAAACAACAATAAAATGTACTAAACTTTAAAATTTTTAACAAATAACAATTATTTAAATTAAAAGTATTACTCTTCTAGGAGTAGAAATTGCTGGGCTCTAAAGCTACCAGAGTTAATTTATGCTGCCCTGATCTTTAAATCATTCTGTTTTTGAGAAAAGCCACCCAAATTCTTTTACATTCCTAACAGTCTTGGCATTCCTGCCCATGGGAATCTGATGGTAGCTAGATTAGCAGTGTGAGAAAACTTCTCTTCTGTGGCATTGTACTGGAAGAGAGAAGCTGGATGGGCCGTTAGGTTTTCCACGTAGTGCTGGCCTCCGGGACTTTGTTTATTGACTTGGATTTTATTTTAATGCTCCTACCATTGGTCCAGCTTGGGGGGAGGGAGGGTGGGAGCTGAGCTACCACACTTTAAAAAACACACGGAGTTAAAAATGACGGCGCCTATTTAAAGAATTCCAAACTCAGAAACACTTATCCTCAATCTGACAGCCATAACCAGCCCCCTTGTCTGACTCCCTAGCTCTGTCTCTTTCCCCAAGCTTCCTTCCTGAATAGGATGGGGTGACAGGCCTTCTTCTAGTCCCTCTCTTTTTCTATAATCTGGTCATTTAAAGGGATCAGAACCACTTTCCTCCCTCTTCAGGTGAGATGATGTTTCTCAGTCTGAACCACTAGGACAGAATCTTCAGGGGATTTACCAAGTTTGGGAAGGTTTTGTGCTTAGCCCACTGCTCACGTTCCCAGCATCCTTTAGAGCAAAAGGTCCTGTTTGGGATACCTTTGATATCTGGCAGAAAATCTTAAGTGCTAGCTCAGATTATTGCCTGCCAGAGCAAAACTCCATCATCATCTTCAGCCACACTCCATTCACTTATTTGCATTTGTTTCTTGTGTTCTTATACACATTGGAAAATGATTTTGTAGGGTACACCAAAGTGCTAATAACTGTTATCACTAGCAATTCTTATCACTTTTCCATTTTCATCTGTTTTATTTCTGTGCATTTCTAGTATCTCTAATATTGCTGTATAAGTGATTTAAACAGCTGGCTGAATCGACAAGCTTTAAAGAATAATATTCAGATTGTAACTCCGCATGGAAAAGCATGATTAGGATGGCATGTTGGTAATATTTCAACATTTCTTAAGTGGTTGTCTTTCCAGTTGTAGGGACTTCTTTAAGGCAGAGGCACTCAAGGCGCAGGAAAAACACACGTGCAGTTCCCCTCTCTCCTGCCTTTGAGATCACCCACAGTGGAAGTGGAGAGACTGACAGGGGCATGCAATACTGTGCACATAGGCAGGATGCTTCTTCCTTGCATAAATTACTCATAAAGGGAGAACAGAGGATTCATGACATTGCTCCTGACAACAGGGGGATTCTCTTTAATGGGGGTATGACCTCAAAGAAACCTCTGATACCTGGTTATGATGATAGGCTGTTTATTTATTTCTTCTCCTTCATCTTCAGCAAGAGCGATGATTAATGTACCTACCTTTCCCACGGTGGCCTCTGTGTACAAGGTGCTGTCCTTGAAGGACATTCAATGTTTTAAAATGCTGATCCATCTAATTTTTTCTTCCAGGCTGTCTGGGGGAAGACACCAACAATAACCCATGAGGATTGCCCTCCAACCTGTGCTTGAGAGAACGGATCGAAATGAAAACTCAGGGGATGGTTGCTGGGGCCTTCCGAGGAAGGTTTCTGGTGCCTGTGGGAGGTAAAACTGAGCCATGCAATAATACCTGCATGCCTGATGTGTGGAGGCCTCACACCAAGACAAAAACAAAATATGTCAAACCATAACTCAGGCTCTTGCATTGATATATTTAAAAATGTTAATATTGACAAAATACATGTAGCCTAAAATTTACTATTTTAGCCATTCTTAAGTATAAATTCAGTGGCATTATGAGATTCACATTGTTATGCAAACTAAGAACTTTTCATCCTACAGAAGTGGAGTTCTATGCCAGTAGGGCAATAGCTCTTCATTTCCACCCTCTCCCAGGCTCTGGTACCTGCCGCAGTATTTCTATGTCTGTGAATTTGATTGGTTGAGATAGCTCATGTGACGTCAGCTGTCTCCCTGTAACTTGCTTATCTGACTTAGCATCATTCTCTGGGGTACATCCATGCTGCAGCATGTGTGAAATTTTTCATTATAAGGATGACTAATGGTCTCTGTACTGTGTGTGGTGTGCCACTGTTCGCCTCCTCTGATGAAGAGTTAGATTGCTTCCATCCTGTGGCTATAAATAGTGCTGCCACGAATACAGCTGTATTAAATATCTAATTCTTACCCTCAATTTCTGTGGATATATATTCATAAATAGAATTGATAGATACTATGAATTCAAATTTGGAATTTTCGAAGAACCATCATATGGTTTTAACTTGCAACTGTATTTTATCTTAATATCAATATCTGTTTTGCTGTTCTTTTGTGATTGCACTTGGTTATATACTTAAAAAAATTCTTATTACTGCCAAACTACAAGCAGTTTTTAAGTTACTTTAAGGAAAAGATGTTTCTTTTCCTTCCGTGTTAGGCTGGTTTACAAAACTGCATCCCTGTACCCCAGAGCTGAAGACACAGTGGGTGCTGCATACTTTTGTTTACATTCAGTTTGGGCTGGAGGCCAGAAATACGTACGCGTGAAGCTACTAATGCACCACCACCAGGAGGTGAGTGTGAGAGTCTTGTGAGGGGGCCACTGGTGCCTGTGTCAAGTGCTGGAGATTGTTATGCAATCCTGCAGGCCAGTCAGTCCTGCTACCACTCGGAGGATGCATTTGTACGGCACAGAAGCTGCTTGTGAGCAAGTGAAAGAGTGGGAAACTGAGGACCGAAAGCATCAGGTGACCTTGGCGGGGCAGGGAGCAGCGGGGAGGGTAAGCATCCCACGTTATGGAGTAGAGGCAGGGGGGGACCTATAGTACCTTTTGAAGTTCAGTGACCTTAGAAAGACCATCTTGAACATGTTCCTTCCCTGGTTATCTGGCTTGTGAGAGACTGTCATTCTGTTTGAGTATGACCCCATCATAAATTTACCATCAATAAATTTAAATCTTCTATTTAATTATCAAAACATCCCTGGGTGAACACAGCTTGTCACGATGGCTGTGTAAGGCCCGTTTTCCCCAGGACCCAGAGTCCCGCCCCCAAGCTGCAGAGCCCTCATCAAGCCATAGTGCAACCTATCCCGAGGACAGCACGGTGAGAGCCCCCGACACTCACAGTCTTCTGGTGAACCAGACCCCAGTACCTGAGTCTATGGCTGCTTAGCTTGAGTGGGATCTAGGATTAGGATGCCTGAGATACCTCTCTCATTCATTGTTCCTCATGCTGCATCCCAACCCGAGTCCTCCATGCTTTTAGCATTTGGATTGCAGGATCCCTCTAAGCCACAGGAAGAGAGAGCTAAATACAACAGTCACTTATCCACTTAATTGCTAATAGCTTAAGCACTGTATCTTTGATTCAATCTCCCAAGACACAGTGGTGGAAGGTTGGAAAGACAAGGGCCTAGGAGTTCCTCTAGAGACATTGGCTAACTTCACCATATTACCACAATAGTCAGCTTCTGAAATCCACCATAGTCAACAGAAGTGACATTATTCTAACAATAATTGACTTTCTCCTTTCTCTGGAACCCACTACCATAGTGCTGAGTTTGTGGAGAATGAGAATCTGTAACCAAGTTTTGAGTCAATTTCTATGAAGCTGAGCTGACCTCAGCATTGCTCAGCCTGGGTTCAATTCAGTCAATACAGTTGATCAAGCAGTTATTGCACTTGGGAAAACATCAGTTTTCCCAAGTAACTATTATGTACTTGCTGTACAAAGTTGTGGCTGTATGCCTGTGACTGGGCACCTGCTAATGTGCTGTGAAAGTCTCTCAGGAAATAAATAAGCTGTTGGGAATTGTGAATGAGTGTTAAGAACACACTGAAGAAGAGAGGAGACACAGCACAAGGGGGGCATGTTCTTTGTAAACAGGCTCATGGAGAAGACACTTCAGCCAATACCTAGACAACGGGACAACAGCATGCCAACAGCAGAGATGCGGCTGGCTTCAGTTGTCTTCCTAGAAAAAGTCTGGAAGCCGAGGAGCCAGGGGGAAGTGACAGGAGATCAGAGTGGCCGGATGGGCAGCAGTGAGGACACAGGCCCCCTGAGGTCATGGGAGGAGTACCAAGCTGTGCAGGGAGAGGCACAGGGCTGGAAGCAGGCTGGACCGGCTCGCTTGCACCTCTCAGTCTATCTTGTATGCACCCGTCATTCCGGGCTTTCAAAATCAATGTATTTAATTCTTGAGATGTCTCCTTTACTACGCTTTCCCAGACCAAGGACTGTGTCACGTCATGAGTGTGGTCTGAGGGATCCTGGAGGGGTCATTGTGATTAAAAGCGAGGCTCCAGGGTGACACTCTTGGGAAGCACAGTGCAATCCTCAGGTGGTACAGCCTGCTGGGAGGCCCTAGATGACTAGGGCGTGACTGAAGGGAACAGTGGGATCCCCTTATTTCCTCCTCATTCTGGGGTTGATATGTGATCCCTTATTCTTCAGTGTGCCACCTCATGATATGCCACCCTTGCCAGAGGTCACCCAATCCTGAATTTGAGCCTCCAGGATCATAGACTAAGAACCTCTTTCTCTTTATAAACTGGGAGACTCAGAAACCTCATTCTAAGTAATACAAGGTTGACTAATACAGTATTTAGTATCTATTTCAAAATGCAACAGCTAAGTAACTATTTGTGCATGATCTTGTCTTCCATGCATAATTATCTTGAGAACAATCCCTGTATCTCTCTAGCACCTTGGTTGGTCCTCCACAGGGAGGGGTGAACCTGGAGGATTGATTCAGGACTTTGCAGAAGGACTACACAGGAGAGAATATTATATCTGATATTTCCGCTTATTTTACCATATGATCTTGCCTGAATAGAGTTAGAAGCATTTCTCCATGAATTATTCATTCAGGTACACACCCTGTAAAACATGGGATGTCTCTAACCTTTTGGGATTGTGGGGCTTCCGCAGCCAGGATTGGGTACAGTCTTTATGATGGCACTTGACCAATCCCCTGCTCAGCTCATTTTCAGCTCCTGGCTCATGTAGGTAAGGAGGCCAACATGCTTTTCTTTTCTTTCTTTTTTTTTCTTTTTTCTTTTTTCAAGACAGGGTTTCTCTTGTGTAGCTTTGCGCCTCTCCTGGAACTCACTTGGTAGACCAGGCTGGCCTCGAACTCACAGAGATCCACCTGCCTCTGCCTCCCGAGTGCTGGGATTAAAGGCGTGCACCACCACCGCCCGGCACCAACATACTTTTCTGGGAATCCATGGCATGAATATAATTTTTTTTTTTAACCATCACAGCAGAATTGTTTTGAATACAGTTCAGCCATGGGGTTAAAGCTCTCTGAGAGGAGTACTTCAGTGATAATTGTGCTGCCTTCCATCTGAGCACTGCAGTCCCCCCGGAACACAGGCATTACCTTCCAAGAATGGCTCTGAAGTGACCTTTATCACCTGTCCTTTCTTTTCCCAGGATCTTCTTTCAGGATGCTGACACGACCTGCAGCCCCATGCCAGGAGAACTTTTATGTTCTAGTATGGTTTCTGTATCAATTCATTGCCTGGCATGGCAGAGGCTCACCCCTCAGAGAGGCAGTCTGAGAGGCGCAGCTGTTCAAAACCATCTACGTGTGTGTCTGGTGGCAAGGTTGTTTCAGGTTTGCTGACACAAATAATAATCTAGAAAGTTCTGGGAAGGAGCAGGGCCCTGGTGCAGGTGAAGGGCCTGGGGTCTGTCTTCAGGTCTCTGGCTCTGCTATCCTTCCTCTGCAGTCATTATTCTCAGAGACGAGACTTGAGATTTGGTCCCAACACCCATCTTGAATAAGCTACAGTGAAATCAGCCTTCAACAGAATGTATTCTTGTAAGCTAGCCTCACAGAATAGCTCAGGGAAATAAAAATCTTTTTCAAAATTTGAAACTATGGAGCTATGTTAAAGTTAAAACTTTCCTTTTTGATTAGACAGAAAATGGGAAGAAATGCTGTGGGATGTCTTTCTGTATGCTATGAATATGTATTGCTCTGATTGGTTAATAAATAAAACTGCATTGGCCTATGGCAGGGCAGCTTAGAGGCAGGTGGGAAAAATCCAAGCAGAGAGACAGGAAGAAGGGAGACAGAGCGAGAGATGCCAGCTGCTACCAAAGGAACAAGATGCCAGCAGACCGGTAAAACCACAGAACATGTGACAAAACATAGACTAAAAGAAATGGGTTAATTTAAGATATAAGAGCTAGCTAGATATAAGAGGCCTGCCATAGACCACACAGTTTGTATATAATAGAAGCCTCTGAGTGATTATTTTATAAGTGGCTGTGGGACTGAGGGGCTGGGTGAGACTGGAAGGATTTGGGACCTGAGAAACTTTCTGACTACAGAGCTATATGTATTTTTATCCATATATATATACCACAAATATTTATTAAAGCCAACTGTGCTCCAAGGCAGTGCTAGAAACCAGAGGTACATGGATGGATGGATGAAAGAGATTTGAAGTTTACATTGTTCTAGGATACCACTGTTACTCGTCATTTCATTTGGAGTCAGAATCCAAATGATTCTATTTGATCCAATGGGACATCTTTTCTGATGGGTTCCTAGGTCTGTCTTAACAAAGGATCAAATGTTGAGGCCTAAAACAACAAGAATTTGTTTCCTCCAAGTTCTAGAGCTAAAATGCCCCAAAATAAAAGTGTCTGTTTCCTTGGAAGGCCCTGGGGTTCCTTGCCTCTTACAACTTTAGGTAGCCTTTGGCTTGCCAGTGTCTCCCATATCATCATATGGCCCCCTCCCTGTTCATCTCTGCAGAGCTAGTCATTGCAATGAAGACACTTATTCCAGCGTGATCCTTTCTTAATTAAGCCACATGCAAAGACCTTCTTTCTCAATAATGTGACAGTTTGAGGTTCTGAGGGACATGAGAATATATTAGCAGATATCACTTGTACAAAATATTAGATTTCTTATGATATTTTGTACACATATCTGTGCACTTCAGTCATGGTCGCCTCCCATCATTCTCTCTTGGCCTCCTGCCACTGATTCTGCTGCCCCAGAGTAGAACCCCCTGCCTTCCTGCCATCTCTGTCTTCCTGAGAATGGCTGGTTTCACTCAGTTTTGTGATCTCAAGTCCCGGTCATTCTGGCAAAACAACAGAATTTCGTTTTCCTTTATGGCTAATAATACTCCATATGCCCCAATTTCCTTTTCCATGCATCAGGTGATAGGTGTAGCTGGAAGTTTTCCTGTGTCCCACAGCTGCTCTGCCCCAAATAAACACACAGAGGCTTATAGTAATCACAAACTGTTTGGTCGATGGTTCAGGCTTACTGCTAGCAAGCTATTACATCTTAAATTAACTCATTTCTATTACTCTATGTAATGACACATGTGTCGTGGCTTTACCTGTGTTCTATTACATCCTGCTCCCCTGGCAGCCCACAGCTTCTCTCCCAACTCTACCTTTCTTCTCCCTGTATCTTTGCTTGAATTTCCTGCCTGGATATATCCTGTCTTGCCATAGGCCAAGGCAGCTTCATTATTAACCAATGGTATCAGCACATTTTCACAGCATACAGAAAGACCATCCTGTAGCACTTCTCCTTTTCTGTCTAATCAAAAATGAAGGTTTTCATTTTAACATAGTAAAATTACATAGAACAAAACAGTTATCAAGCAAGAATTACAGTCACAATGTGATACAGAAATATAGGATATAGACATGATGGGATAAAAGGGTAGATTGTCAAATCTACTTTAAAGAGCGACAATTTGCTTAAAATATTTTACCTTGCTATGGATTTTAGTTTATTGATATAAATTTAAAGTTAATTTTGTTATACTATATATATATACATATATATAAATATTTCTACTCTCATTTAAGGTATTATGTTTATGTAACTCATTTAAATTGTAATGATAATTAAGAAATACAGATTAATAATAATTATTAATAACTAATTAATAAATTAGTCTTCTATGACAGTCAAACTTATAGTCATGTTAAGTTTTCTAGGTATACATAGATATATTGCAATTAGGTAGGTAATCTTCAAACACTTCAAAGACCTACAGAATATGGCATTTAAAATGTTTTAAGAACTTTGACTTTCTGAACATTGAGACGTCTGCTCCTGACAACACCAATCTGCTTTAGAGAAGATAATGGGCATTGAAGAAACTCATTATGGACTTTGCTTTCTTGGTGGCAAAAGTTAGCCACTGGGCGAAAAAAGTGCCCTTACATCAACTGTTTGATGATATGTTGTATAAACTGGACATGCAGGACCCATAGGAAGGTGACCACTGAACTTTGCAAGGTGAGATGGTTCTTCAGGTTCCTGCTTTGCAGAAGAACTGTCAGACATTCTACAGGACACAGGAAAAAGCAGCTGAGAGACTCTAGCCTGTGGACTGAAGACGGATTCCCCAACATTGCAGAGGAACTTAGGATGACTGTCCAGGCAGACAGCTGTCTCTGTCATTCTAGATTTTTGGAAGTTGCTTAGAATGCACTTCCTGTTACTTAGGTAATATTGTATCCTTCTGAGGTCTTTGATGTAGTTGAAGACTAGATAGTTATAATTATGGTTTTCCTTGGTTATAATAAGAGAAAATGTAGTTATAAACTCACAAATACAGGATAGATGATAAAATATTTTCTTTAATTTTGCCAAGTACAAATAGACTAGATATTTTAACTGTAATTCTTGCTTGATAACTATTTTGTTGTATGTCATTTTACTATGTTAAAGTTAAAACCTTCCTTTTTGATTAGACAAAAAAAGGGGAGGTACTGTGGCATGTTCTGTTATGCTGTGAATAGGTATTGCTCTGATTGGTTGATAAATAAAATGCTGTTGGCCAGTAGCCAGGAAGGAAGTATAGGCAGGGCAAGCAGACAAGGAGAATTCTGGGAAGAGGAAGGCTGAGTCAGGAGTTGCCAGCCTGACACAGAGGAAGCAAGATGTGAAGGCAGAACTGAAAAGGTACCAAGCCACATGGCTAAACATAAATAAGAATTATGGGTTAATTTAAGGGTAAGAGCTAGTTAATAATAAGCCTGAGCTAATGGCTGAGCAGTTATAATTAATATAAGCCTCTGTGTGTTTACTTGGGTCCGAGTCATTGCAGGACTGGTGGGTGAGAGATTTGTCCGGACCACTGGCCAGACAGGACACAGAAAAAAATTCAGCAACAACAATGTCTATTTATATTTGGAAAAATTAAAGAAAATACTCTATCACCTATGCTATATTTGTGAGTCTAAAATTTCATATCTAATTTACCTTTTATCCTAACCAAGGACAACTATAATTATAACTATCTACTCTTCAACTCCAAAGACCCTAGAAGGATATAATATTACCTAAGTAAACAGGAAGTACAGTGTAAGTAACTTCCAAAATTATAGAAATGACAGAGACATCTGGCTGCCTAGACAGTCACTCGAAGTTCCTCTGTAACATTGGGGCATCCATCTTCAGCATATAGGCCTAGATAGAGTATCTGACAGACTTTTTAGTAAAGCAGGAAATTTCAAGGACTGTCCCATCTATTTTGGAAAGAATGCCAGTTGCTTTCCTCTGTGTCCTGCAGAATGTCTGGCAGTTTCTTCTGTGCAGCAGGAACCCTGAAGGACTATCCCACCTTGTTTTAGCAAAGTTCAGCAGTCATTTTCCTTTGGGTCCTACATGTCCAGTTTCTATAGCTTACAGTCAAGCAGTCAAGGCAAAAGAAGTTTCTTGCCCAAATGGCTAATCTTTCCATAATGAAAGTAATCTCCTATGGAGTTTCTTCAATGCCCATCATCCTCTTTGAAGTAATTGGTGCTGTCAGGAGCAGACGTGTCTCACTGTCAAGAAAAGTCTAAATTTTTAAAACATTTTAAATGTCATATTCTATAGGTCTTTGAAGTATTTTGAAAGTTGCCTATCTATCTGAAGTATATCTTTGTATACCTAGAAAAATCTAACTAATATGACCATAAGTTTGACTTATTATTAATAGATGACTATTAATCTGTATTTCTTAATTATATATTATAATATCAAATGAGCTGTATAAACATAGTATCTTAAACAAGAGCAGAAATATACATATATAACAAAACTGACCTTAAATCTGTGTTAATAAACCAAAATCCATGCCAATGTAAAGTATTTTGAGACCAAAAGTTGTTTTTTGGTAGACCCAATAATCTACCTCTTAAAAATAATTTCTATATCATATCCCCTTTTTTCTTAGGAAGAAAATGATTATGAACATTAACTATTTCTAACCAACCCCCTTTAAATAAAAACAAACATTCATGAACAATATTTTGGAAGTTTGGGCATAGTTTTTTATATTATCTCCTGCTGATTGGGGCACTGGTAATCTTACAGGGATTCTAAGAAAATTCAGAATTACGGCCAAGTCCTGATGATTGAGTATTTTGTGTGGTTGGTCCATCTCAGCCAATAGTCTTGAACCTGTTGTGGATGTTGGATCCTCTGGGCCATCACTGTCATTGGAGGCTTTTCAGAGGGTCTTGTTCCATCAAACCTGGTCATCTTTAACTTTGAATGAATTCAAATATATGGAATGCTTCACGAATTTGCATGTCATCCTTGTACAGGGGCCATGCTAGTCTTCTCTGTATCATTCCAATTTTAGTACATTGCTGCCGAAGTGAGCGCTTGGGTTGTTGTGAAGGACAGAGCAAGGAACACAGGAGTGTAACTATATTGTGTGCAGACTTCGATTCCTTCTAATATATACCAGGAGGGGCTGAATCACATGGTGGTCCTATGTCATTTTCCAGGAACTTCCACAATCATTTCCATATTGGCAACACCTATTTACATTGTCTAGCAAGGTATAAAGGTTCCCCTTTGTCACATCCTCAGGGTTTGTTGTTCTCTTAGTGACGGCCATTCTGAATGGGGTGAGATGGAACAGCATATAGTTTTAACAGGTATTTCCCTGATGGCAAAGGATGCTGGGCTCTTTTCATTTGTACTTGAAATGACTGCCTTGTTGATTCATTTGCCCAGTTATGGGCTGGATGGCTTGTTACTTTGGTGTTTAATTTTTTGAGTTCTTTGTATGTTCCTGATAGTAATCCCTTGTCACGTGAATAGTTGGCAGAGATACTCTCCAATGCTATAGGCTGTTCCTCCACTCCTCCAGTTGCTTCCCTTGCTGAGCAGAATTGCTTCAATTTGAGGCAACCCTATGGAGCAATCTTGCTATAATGTTCTGAGCTCTTGGACTCCCATTCAGAATGTCATCGCCTTTGCCTGTATCTCAGAGTGTTTCCTTTTGTTATTTTTGGCTTCAGGCTTACATTAAGGTCTTTGATGCAGTTCAAAGAAATTTTTGAACAGGGTCAGAAATAGGGACCTAGATTCCTTCTTCTACATGCTTTCTCAGTTTTTCCACGTCGATTTGTTGAAGAGCCTGTCTTTCCTCCAGCCTATGTTTTTGGCACCTTTCTCCCACAGTCCATGTTCTCTGTTCCATCCCCTCAGCGACAACATCAGCACGTTTTGTTGGTTGCTTCTGCATGCCATTGGAAGCCACTTGTTGCAGTAACTCCAGCTGTTGCTCGTCTTGCCCAGGATTGCTTTCACTACCCAGGCATTCATTCGTTCGTTCATTCGTTTGTTTATTTATTTATTTATTTTATTATTTATTTATTTATTTATTATTATTTTCACCTGATCTTAGTTTGTGTGTGTTTTTCTAGTAGTGTTTCAGAGTAGCATTGGAATTCTGATTAGGATTTCATTGAAGCTACAGATCGTTTTGAGTAAAATAGTCATTTTCTCAGTATTAATTCTGCCCCCATGACCACAAGTCTTCTTTTTAATCTCCTAGTGTGTTCTCCAATTTCTTCATTGTTTTAACATTTTCATCATGCAGGACTTTCACCTCATTAGTTAAGCTCATTTGTGCAGATTTTATTTTACTTTTTAAAGTTATCGTGTCTGGGGTTCTCCTTCTTTCTCTCTTACCCTGTTAGCATGCAAAAAGTTCCTGGGTATTTTTTAGTGCTGATTGCATCAAAGGGCTTCTGGCACACTCTTTAGGGTGTAGAATCAAACAGTCTGAAAACAGAGATAACTTGGTCTCTTCCCTTCTCACCTGTGTCTGTGTCATTTATAGTTACTGCTTTGCTGTGCTTTCCTGACCTGGCCATGAGTGCAAACGCTATTTCCAGCCAGAGTGGAGAGTGGAGCGGACACCCTGTGACATTCCTAATGTTGGAGGAAATGCTTTCAGTTGGTCCCTGTTTAATGCAGTGTTGATCATTGGTTTTTGTGGACGGCCTTTTGTTGTGTGGAGATGGGTCCTTTCTGTGCCTACTTCCTTCAGAGTGCTCCTCATCAAGGGATGCTGAACTCTGTTACAAGCCTTTTTTCTGCATCTATTTAAGAGCTCAAGGACATGGAGGTTTTAATACTTCTTTAGCCCACTCTAATAAGGAGGTTCATTTTTATTAAAGTTATTAACTTTAAAGCTTTTCTTACACATCTCATGCCTACATTTAAGTGAAAAAAATTACAAAGTGTGTGAAAAATGAATATGATCTTGTTATTAATTTTTAGTATATTTCTCCCTTTTTTTGGTTTTTGTTTCTTCCTTACACCTTAAATTAGCTAATTCTCTCTTGTCATGAAGTAACTATTTTAACAACCCAGCATATCTCCTTCTGTGTTGTTCTTTATTGTTGCCTCTTCAAATAACATGCTTACATACCACACACACACACACACACACACACACACACACACACACACACACACAATGTTTTGGGGACATTTTGTCCTTTATTCATTTAATGAGAAAAAAGTGCAATTATATTATTCAAACATTTCTATACTTTTGTGCCAATAAAAATTATGTTCAAGTGTATTTTAGATAATTTTCTTCCTTCCTTCCTTCCTTCCTTCCTTCCTTCCTTCCTTCCTTCCTTCCTTCCTCCCTCCCTCCCTCCCTTTCTTCCTTCCTTCCTTTCTCTCTCTTTCTCTTTCTTTCTTTCTTTCTTTCTTTCTTCTTCTTTCTTTCTTTCTTTCTTTCTTTCTTTCTTTCTTCTTTTTTTCCTGAGACAGGGTTTCTCTGTGTAGTTTTTGGTGCCTGTCCTGGATCCCGTTTTGTAGACCAGGCTGGCCTCGAACTCACAGAAATCCACCTGGCTCTAATCTTCTAACTGGGATTAAAGGCGTACTGCCCATCTTTAGATCATTTTCTTTAAAAAAAAAAAGTCTGATATTATTCTACAGAAAATATATGTCCCTCTGTTGAAAGCTTGTTTCCCCCAGAGTCATAGTAACTGCAGGTTCCTAGCCATCTGTCTACATGGTGTTTTCCTGTGCCTTGGTGGTGAGTCTAACACCCCCCCTACTACCCCACTTCCCCTGCTCTCATGTGACCTGCCTTTCTGTCTGGTTTTTGGTTAGCTGGCCATCTGAACGAGCTCATCCAAAAACTGCTTTTCTGCCTTTGCTTATTTTCTTATCGACTTGCAAGAGCCCTTTATTTATTAAGACATTACACCCCTGTTTGTTCTCTGTTTAGAAATCTGCCTCTGGTCTCCCCCTGACCCCCATCATTTGGTGCTGGATTTTATTTACAGAATTTTTTTTAAATTTTTTTGTCATACAACATGTCCACTCTTTATGTAACCATATATGTAGTCATATATGTAATCGTATGAGTATGTTCTCACTTAAAGCTTTGAGACTTCACCCTTAAACTCTTTCTTGCCTTTATATTGTCCATGTAATGTCTTAGATTTCTTTGTAAGAATCCTATTTCTCACAGTGGATGAATTTCCTATTAAATCACCTAAAGTTAGGATAGAAAATGATTTTTCAGTCTTATTTTTGCTGCAATCATTCCACTTTCAATTAATCATCATATAGTAAAATTAAAATTCCATCATAATATAAAGGGTTGTCAGCCATGGCCAAGACTCTTTGTACAGGAAAATCAGTATAGACTATTATAAGGGAGTAAGCTATATATTTTGAAATATATTCATAATACTGGTCCTGCTAAAAGCTTGTCAAAAGTAGTTTTCCTCTGAAGAGTACATCACAACCTATGAGAAAATAATAATAATAAAAAATCACTAATGTGAGGCTGCAGACAAGGCTTAGCGACAGAGCACTTACCCAGCATGCTTGAGGTCCTGAGTTAGATTCTAAGTATTGTAAAATTGAAGAATCATTAATATATTAAATCAGAGTCCTAATTACATTCTTCCATTGTGTCTAAGCACAAATTTTTATGTTTTTAACTGCTGTTATTGTATCAGCGGCAAGAAGCAACTTTACCCTACATATAAGGCAATGGGATATGTAAATGAAGTACCTGGGTAGATGTTTACACTACTTTCACCTTGGTAACACAATTCTCTTTCTAGTGACAGGAAATACATTTAACACAGCTCATGTGGCTTATCCTTTCTCCTTAATAAAGAGATCGAGATGGTGGCTGAATGAATAATAAGGGACTCTATCATATATCAATGTTACCTAGAAAGTGTTGGAAAATATTAAATATAAATATTTTGAACAGTTGTTAAATAGTCTACTAAAATAAAAATATAGTCTTAGCTGGGCAGTGGTGGTGCATGCCTTTAATCCCAGCACCTGGAGCAGAGCCAGGCAAATCTCTGTGAGTTCGAGGCCAGCCTGGTCTACAGAGTGAGATCCAGGACAGGCACCAAAACTACACAGAGAAACCCTGTCTTGAAAAGAAAAGAAAAAAGAAGAAGAAAAATATATATAGTGCCTTAAAAATATGGTTGCTTGTGCAATAAGCTACCTAGGTGAAAAAGTGTGGATCTGTTTGGATGGTTGTGTAGGTTGACAGGAAAGCATGTGTTGTGTGGTCATACAGAGCTGGCTTCAAATTTTAAGTTTTCTACTTACCTCTCTTTAGGTACTTTAAAGTACATTTTTTATGACTTCCTAAGCAATTTTCCCCTTGTCTGCAAGTTCTTGATAACTATTCTGACTTCATGAGATTTGAGAATGAGACATATAAATGCTGTGTCTCAAAGCCTGTGGCAGAGGAAATGCTGGATGCTACAGTGCTCTACGCTTGAATTCTTCTTTTCCAAAATGAAGATAGGATATGTACCATGCAGCACAGAGCGTGCTGCCTAAAAGCATGCGATATGGGTTGGCTGGATAAGGGTCAGAGCCCAGCTGTGTACATTCTTGCCAGGACTGAAGGACATGCCAGCTGGCTTAGACTTCATCTCTAGTCTCCAATCTGGCTTCAGCTGTGGCCTTAGATTTTTGGATGGCTTATTAGCTATTTTCCAGTTTTAAACTCACTTCTGATATCCTTATATTTGTGCATGATCAAATAAGCCATCATGGATGTTACCTGGTCAACATAACAATTGCACATACATAAGCAAGATGTGTCTTTCAGATGTTTGGCCAGTTAATGTGATAGTTTGTACTGTTCAATTTAAAATATTCACTTCTCAGTATAAAAATATACTTTGCCTCCACTCTTAATGATGCTGGGCTCAGGTCTATAATAGGCTTGGGATAATAGAGGGTGTTTGTGCCAGACAGAAATAGTTAGACATTTTGAAAGTACATTTAACGACTTCTTGAATAATTCCTTCCTTACTTGTAAATTCTTGAGAATTACCCTGATCTCATGAGATTTCAGAATAAACTTAAGCACTGTGGCTCCAAATCTGACCATCTTGGACTGTTGATGTAACCAACCGTCTTATTAAATAAGAAACACAGAAACAATGTAAAAGAGAAAGCCTCTGAGGTCAGAACTCAGAGCTAAAATCTCACCCTTCCTCCTGCCGTGTGTTCCAGCCCTCCCGAAAGAGAGCTATTTCCTGTGTGTAAGTCGTTTTTATATTCATTCTGCCTTCTCATTGGTTGTAAACCCAAACACGTGACTGCCTCGTCACTGTCTGTATGTACAGCCCTCTAGGTCTTAAAGGCGTATGTCTCCAATGCTGGCTGTATCCTGAACACACAGAGATCTATGGGATTAAAGGCATGCACCACCACTGCCACACTCTGTCTATGGCTCTAATAGCTCTGACCCCCTGGGCAACTTTATTTATTAACATATAATCAAAATCACATTTCAGTACAATTAGAATACCACCACATTGGACACTGGCTGGCTATCTTCCACCCTTGCCATCACACTGAGAGGAATTCCCTAAGAGCAGTTGCCAGCTGATGGGCTCAGGAGGCCCAGGTGCAGGTGTGGCTGAAGTCATTCAGTTCAAGGTGTGGGGAGAGATGTAAGATCTCTTCCCAGTTTCTCTATGAATGAATAAATTCAGTCTTTCATCTTACTGTTACTTTCTTTGGAGCTTAAATTCCAGGGAGTGGGAGTCTGAATAATCTATACAAGAGAGGACCACAGGGGAACTGCTATGTCCACCAAAGATATCAGAGGGTTATGTATGAGAACGTATGATGGATACTGGCCAGCCAAAGGAAAACACCCGCCAACATACTCAGCTTTATTGTGAGTATCACTGACTATCCCCATTGTTGCTTGAAGGTTGGAGACATATGCCAGGAATTTTAATATAGTATGATATTCCTAGAAATATGCTCTGAGGGTTCAAGGCTGGAATGGAGCTTATGATTATGAATGGGTCAAGAGAACCCCCAGGGCAGAAGTAGATACTTTTGACATGGGACATTTGGGTACATCTGTTACTGCATGACAGAATGCTGAGATCAGGATTGTTTTCCCTAGTCAGCCAATGCTTGATCAATTTATGAACCTGGATTTCTCTAAGAGTATTTTATTGTGTCCCCTGAGGACAAGAGGGTGAGATGGTTCCTCCTTCTTTCTGGTAGCCAATGTCTCCAATTTCTTCTTCATCACCATCCTTGATAAAAACAACTTTAGCGTTGTGATCTTTGCTATCATCATTTACCTGGCAATGCTTTTCTATGTCCCATGTAACTAGGACATAGCTGCAGAAAAGATAGGATAAGGAAATGCCTTTACTCTGGAGCTTACTAGGGAAAGAATATTAAACATACAGTTATGCAAATAATCACAGTTCTGATCAAAGAGCTTTGAAAGAGGCGTGCAGACTGTGGTGACGGTGTGTATATGATGAAGGATTAACCTAAACATAAAGGTCAAAGAGTCTTCTCTCAGAGCCAGAGTTAAGCTGAGACATAAGGGTTGGGTAGCGTTAGTCAAGAGATGTAGGGGTCTGGGGTAGAATAAGTATCAAGGCGGGCGATGGGAGTCAGTTCAGCCTGCTGGAAAGCATTACGACCAGTGGTCCTGGATTAGAACTCGGTGAAGAAGAGGTCAGTGAGAGACACTGCCCTTTCTCTTCCAATGCCAAAACAAACAACTTTTAAAAGTTGAAGATGCTTCCTCTCATCAAATGGACCAATCTTAGCAATCTCTAGGAGTGGGGCAAAGCAAGGAAATAACAGCGTTGAAAGAAGAGCATGCTGGGTAATTCGGGCACATGCTTCACAAAGGACTAGGAAATTGCCTGTCTTGGCCCGTTTCATTTCAAGTCAGTGTTTCTAAAACCAGCGTCTAATCAGAGATGCAAATGACATCAGTGTTTGAATTGTCTCCTCCCTTTCAAGTCCACTTAGAGCCTGGTCATTTTTTTTTTCTTTGTCGGATGCTTTAAAAAAGTTTTTTTTTTAGAAGAACAAGTCAGGCAGAACAGCATCCATTCTCTCCATCCTGGTGTTTCCAGTTCAACAGGCCAACTCTTGCTTGTCATATTGAATCCTTTATTACAACAAAAATATTATTCTAAAGACGTACTAACAGTAATTAGAAGCAATTGAGTTTTATCAACTAACACAAACGGTGGGATTTCAAACTTGGACTTTTGCTGGTATTTTAATGAAGTGTGTGTTAACAACTCCAAATCTGCTGTCAGGCGAACAGCTCGGTTGCATATACAGACCTCTGATGAAGGGACCATGTGTTAACGCTCAGAGGCGTCGGCTCATGTGCTGGTTCCTCACATCCACACTTCACACATCTGTCTCCAAGCCTATTTTCTTTCTTTTTCTCCTAACGAATAGTATTACAATCCCCACATTTACTCCCAGAAAGTTCTGGAATTAAGAGATGAGTATTCCCATGTGCACACTTTAATAATAGATGTTTAGGCATGAGTAATGGTGACTTAAGTTTTCTTTTTTCCTGACTGCCTCATTTCAGCCTGGAACGCTCAAAGGACACATGGCCTAGAGTACCAGGACTGGTTCTGTGAGAATCAGGAGCTCAAGAAAAGAGAAGAATAAAAAGCAAGAGAAGGAAGGACCTGACCCAACATGGAGACTTCAGTGGAAGGAAGAGTGAGAAGAGCATCTGCTGACCAAGGACCAAGATGCTTTCAGCTAAATATCTCTAGACACTTTAGTGCTTCCAACACACTAGAAACAGCTCACAAACCAATGCCAGCAGTGTTCCCATCTCCATGCAGGAGCTGAGCCTTTCAAAAGACAAAAGCATGTTCCTGTCATGCATGGATGAACATTAGCTGAAGGATAACTGGATCATAGATTTACAGATAGTTTGGGGTCCCCTTGCAATTCACAATAAATCTAGTGCTGCCATCAGCTTTTCCACCTCAAGGACGATCAGGAAATTATATGCACAGCGCATGATGCCACTCACCCAGTGCAGTTACCCGAGGCTTCAGGGATTCGTCCTGGAAAGGGACCACTCAGGATTTGTCAAACCCCAGCCTGGAAGTGTGGTGGCATTAATACACACAAGGTCATCCTTGACCATCAGGGAATGGGAGCCGATGGCACACACTTTCCTCTTTCATTTCCTGGCCTGACATGCTTGAGAACATTTTCTAAACATTTCCATTTAGCCCCATGGAACTGAGAACCTATGGTTGTGGCTAATATACAGTCTTTCTGTGGACTTCCGTAATTCCCTGTTCATTCACATTAACATGCCTGCTCCCCAGAAAGTGTCCACATTCTGATGCTTGCCTAAGGCTCTGATGTCAGAAGGAAGCACCAGGACCAAGGCAGCTGGGTCTAGAGAAATGCCCAGCCATCTGGCTCCTAGGATGGGATTCAGAACCAAATCCCTTGTCAGTCACTTGGTGGTGACACCTCCCGTGCTGACTGTAAGTTAATGGTGACAGCACAGTCTCTAGCATGTCCCAACATCCCAGCTTCTCTAGTGCTTGAGTGCACTGTGGGTGTGGTACGGGTTCACCTAAGGCCGTGGCATTTCAGTGGACTGGAGTGTAGTGGGGCAGTGGTAAGCAAAATGGCAGGACAGAGGTCATGCTAAGAACACTGGGAGCTAAGCTTGAACTTGTGAACTCCTTTACAGGCCTTGAAAAGAAAAACACAAGCCATTAGAAAACAAAAACAAACACAACAACAACAACAAAACAATCAGAGGACTTCGGTGGCAAATGTTTAAAGAGACCTTATCTCCTTTGGCTATTGAATACTATATCTAGGATATGAGTAGAAGGCCACCTAATCTATAGAGAACACTGATTGCATAGCCTTGGCTATTCTGTGATGAAGCCAAGACCCTGGTCATAGAATAGTGGGGTCCTGATCTCTGCCTTAGGGGATTGAAATAGTAAAAGTTTTAACCCCTGGATTCCTTTAATCCTTCAGTCACAGTCAGAAATCTGAAGGATGGCTGTGGTACTTGGTACTTGGTTAGAATAGAGTTCAGGGAAGTGGTAGGGCTGGAAAGAGGAAAATGCACACCCATGGGTGTGCTTGCCAGTTCCTTGCCCATTAGAGACATGGTGCCAAGGTTAAGAATGTTGAGACTGCCTTTACAGGGTGGTATGAGAGAAACCAGAGGACTATAGAAATGAGTATTGAACACAGGCCCACTGCCCTCCATGGTGTCCTGGCAGCCATAGTCCTTGCCACCATGACTGGGGTCCAGTTGGATTCACTGGTTGAAAGTCTCTAACACCTTGGAGAAACTCAGTGGTAGCCATGTTCACAGGCTGTGTTGACAGGAAAAGTCACAATCAAGTGTAGATATTTGGAGCCAGTTTCCAGAATGACAAAAGCCAGGTGACACAGTTTATTATCTTATGCATGATTAATTATCCTAATAGGCAATAAGGTCAACACCAACAGAGTTCTGTGGCAATGGAAGCAACAGAGGTCAGAATATCAGTGAACGTGTCTATCCCAAACCAATGGGCAACTGGCACTAAGCCCCTGATAACTAAGTCAAGACAGTCCATGGAAAATTACAGACCATGGGCATTTGCACCAGAGGAAGCCTCTTCTGCCTAGTTTTTTTTTCCCCTTGAAGCCATCCATCACCATTCGCAAGTTTCCCCCTTTAAAATGGAAATTATGAAGAGAGATTCTTTCCTCAGGCTGTCATTGTTGGATCATTTGTTAGATACTCCCAGTAACCCCTACAGAGGGTAGAAGAACTCACAGCATCAATGACACCCCAGGGGTTTATTAAGAGTGCAGATTCCATTTCAACAAGGTCTTCTAGATGACTCAAGCCCAGAAGGCGTTGCCTTAGAGGGTTTAGTTCAATGAATGAAGGAGAAAGAGGAATTGTTCAGTTGACTCATGGTGTGAAGTATGGGACAGCACCAGGGACATACTACAGTTGAGCTATTTGGACCAAGGAATTATAAAGACCCAAAAGAAGACATGTGGAAATTTCACCAGTGAAATGCTGACGATACACTCAACAAAGTTAAAGAACTCCAGATCTGAGGCTGGAGAGATGCCCCAATGGTTAAGGGTGCTCGCTGCACAATCATAACTACTAGAGCTCAGATCCAGCATCACATGAAAGATTGGTTCCTGCAAACTCCTGTGACTACAGCTCCCAGGTTCCCGACATCCTTTCTTGGCTTCCTGTATGAACCCCCCTACCCAGTCATGTGCACTTGCACACATGTGTGTATACACTTACACAGACATATACATATATACACACAGATAAAACATCCTTTTTTAAAGCCTCCAAATTTGTGAAAAGATGTGATGTTATATTATCAAATAAATAGTTTTCCTAAAGCATGAGTAAGTGTAGGAAAAGACTTAGCATTAATTATTATCAAATACATAGAGTATTTCACAGTATATATTCACTGTGCTTTAATATTTTCTCCTTTCTGGGAATCTTTACTATGGCAATTACCTGACATGTGATCAAGGATTCTAATCCTCAAGTTCTTACCACTGATAACTTTATGAAGCGCTTACTATGTACAGAGAAATGCTGGGCTAAGCAGGAATTGAGTCAGCTTTCATGCCTTGAGACTCAGGACGTAATATTCTAAGTTTACAAAACTACCAAGTAGGAAGACACGCAGTGTGAACGCAGATCTCTTCAGGATGAGATGTTAAGACTCTATTCTACACAAATATAAAATGCTATGCATCCACTTAAGATGATATTCATAAAGAGCTTTACAATAGGTTAAGTAGAAAATAGCCTATAATACATTATAAAGTAGTTAGAAAAAACACAAGGAAGAGTTATCAGGAAGACTGGAGATGTGGTTCAGTGATAGAGTATTTGCTTAGTGTGCACAAGCCCTGGAACAAACCCAGTAACTTCCACCCCTCTTACACCACACACACACAATACACACACACCCCACACACACACGAGACACAGACACATACACACACACACACACATACACACACACCCCACACACAGGCACAGACACAGACACACACATACACACACACACACACACACACACAGAGAGAGAGAGAGAGAGAGAGAGAGAGAGAGAGAGAGAGAGATCCTTAAGACATGATTGTTTCTCTTTCTTCTAAAAGTCAGAGTTATCTGTGGTCCCTCCCTCCTTTCCTTCTCTCCTTTCCTTTCCTCCCACTTCTCTTTTCTTCCCCATGCATACACAACCTCATAATTGAGTTGACCAAATTTAAGCTGTTTTTAGGTCAAAGACTTCTTTAAGTCTATCCTAGATCCCATAGCAGATCTTAATGCGTTGCCAAGCCATGCCTGCCACCACCCAGAAAGGAGCGGAATCCAGCCCCGTGTAGAGTCCATCCGCCACAACACGGTGCTCACCCTCTGTCAGCATTCGCAAACACTAAGGGTTGTCACATAGGTCGCACACGCCCTCACGACTTCAAAATTCCCCATGCCAGTTTCTGTCCTCACTGCTGCTTCCTCAGAAGTCTGTGCAATTCCTTCCTCCCTTCCCTTCCCCTGTGAAATTCTCTCACGCACAAAAGCTACTTCTTACCTCTTTGCATAACTCAGCTGAATTAAACTTGAGAAAATTCTAATAAAGACTCTTTTAGAGAAAAATAAAATCCTGGATATATCCAGCTAAAATGAAGACTTAGAACACAATGTTTCTTGCAGACTCTGCTGGCCATCAGCATCATCCGGTGGCTGTCATTTCAGTGAGATGCCTTTTCTTCCCCCTGTTCCCAATAAAATTATCATAGGCTTTCATGGAGCACTTCAGAGGCCGTTAACTTCTCCCTAAATTTACACACAGCGTCTCTGTCTTTCTGTCTGATTTTGCATCACTTAACCCAGTGGAGTGTTCTCAGACAAAGGCCGCCTAAAAGCTGGGGCCCACATCATGGCTCTGTGGCATTCATGACCAGTATTGTTTTTGAAGACCATCTGCCTGTCATTTGTTTGCTGATTGAGTTAGTGCACCTAATAATATATTTTTTATTGGACTGTGCTAGCCAATGAAAAAGGAAATTATACACTCAACAGATGGGTCACAAACCTTTCTACCTCAGTGCATCTACTCCCCGAGTTAGTTAAAAGCAATCAGGAAAGCAGATTATAAGTGGAATAATGGCCTGGTTACAAATGGTTTTCAAAGTGGCTCCTGGTTGCAGTGCCAAATGTGATACTATCAGATGCTCCCTATCTGCTGTGTAGGTCTCCCTTGAAGAATAATCTGAACAATAAGGGCTATGGAAATGAGGAGAAGACCAGTTAGGAGATCATGAGGACCAGAACACAGGAAAATATCTATGTGTAAAGGTGGTTGATGTCATGCACACCACATGTAGCCTGTGCCCATCCTGAGATGAAGGAAGTACAGGAACGGAATCCTGGGAGATGTCTGAGTTTCAGTGTATTCTCTCTTTGCTTTCAACTTGTGAGTGGAGAAGTAGGGGTAATCCAAAATGTTATAAAAAGTCCTTAGTTCTTGTGGACTGAACATTAGAAAGGCCTAGGGGACTGGCGAAGACAGACACTACACATCCTATTTAGAATTAACTACGCAACTGAACAAGTCTGGATTGATGTGAAATCTCCGCAAGATGTTTCTTCCTCTCTGAAATTTGTAACTTCTGTCATTGGAAGCTCTCTCTGTCCTCACACTATGAACATTCAGCTCTTCAAAGAGCATGGAATAAACCTCCCTGACTAGGGTGCTCTTCAGCTGGTAATGGAGCAGATCTCTCCTGGAAAAACCATGCAGAGACTGACTCTTCTTGCCTCTGGGCAGTGACATTTCCTCTCTTCTTGGAACAGAAACCACAGTGGTAGACTTTAAGCATAGGGCTGGCTTTTATACCCTGTCATATTGAGGGTGCGCTTATCCTAAAGATCTTGCTATTCTGCTTTGGAAAAAGCAGATTCTTCCATGAGAGTGAATAAAAAGAGAGAAAAAGAAAAGAATAAAGACACTGGCAAGTGCAGTTGGTGTTTTATGAAAAGTCTGGAGACTTTTATCTCTAGCTCACCCTCGCCTTTTTTTTTTTTTTTTTTTTTGGGTGTCCTGCCTCATCTTGACTTCCAACTGAACTCCTGGCAACATGGTTACTTGACTTTGGTACAAGAACGTGGATATGGATGGCATGGGCTATGGGCTGGAAGTAAAGGCCGTGCAGGTGTAGAGGGGAATGCCCGAGACAAGGAATTACTAGCAGTGTAGTCAGGGTGACCCTGTGCTGGCAATTCAACATCATTCACAATCTATCCCCTTTGCCATTTTTTTTCTAATTGAGGAATATAAATATTGAAATAGTTCTCTGGATTTGTCCAGCACTCTGAGCATACATTGTGACTTTTCTGGAGTCTATCTGACACTGAATGTCTTCTGAGATCTTGCCTTGGGAGTCACTGGAGCTCATCCACAGTGCTGGCAGCCTGGGCCATGTCTCATTTCCTGGTGGGAAGGAAGAGTGTCCTTGGCTCAACTCTAGGATTCTGGGCTCCAGCATAGCCAGATGTTTTGCCCAGATGTAGCCCTATGGGATGAGAGTCAGCCCCTCACGCGAACCTCAGGAGAGTGCCCAGCTTTCTGTGTATCTACTACAGCCCAGTGATGCCTGAATTTCCTCATGGTAGGCTCATCTGGCAGGTTTGATTTTATGTGAAAATATGTATTTTGGGGAGCATTTTCATGAGGACTCTTCATCCCTGAATGGGAATGAATTTAGGACACATACCTGAACTTCATTCATGTGGCACGTGACTTAATTTGTGCATTGAAAGCCTCCAAATGGAGATGCCCCAAAAGCCAAAAAAATAACAGAAACAGGAAGGTGCTGAGATTGGGCATGCAAGTATACCTGCTTTCCACTTATTATGACTTATGAAGGTTTTTGTTTGTTTCGAGAACAGGGTTTCTCTGTGTAGTTTTTGGTGCCTGTCCTGGATCCCAGGCTGTAGACCAGGCTAGCCTTGAACTCACAGAGATCTGCCTGCTCTGCCTCCCAAGTGCTGGGATTAAAGGCGCGCACCACCGCCTGCTGATTTATGGAGAGTTTTAAATCCCAATGCCTGTTGATAAATCAGCCCAAATCACCTAAACTGATGGAGAAGTGACATTCTTCACAAGATCTGCTTTGAGACCTGATGATGCTGGGTACTGACTGGAAGACAGATATTTCCAAAAGAAAAAACAAACAGGATAGACGTTCCACCCCTTCAAATCCACGGTGGCTGCTCCCTGACACCCCTTCTCCTCCTCGTAGATGCTTAGCCACTACCTCACTCTGGGCTGTTTTAGCACAACTCTCCCAGTTAGGAGCCTGCTTCCAGTGCGGTCTCATGTCTGGCTCTCCTTTTTGGCTTTATTTCGAAGGGATTTGATTCTGAGAAGGATTTAAATAAAACCAGAATCTGTTCGTGCTAGAGGAGATATGTTCCACTGAAATGGAATTCATCAGCTGGGTCAGTTAGATGTTTAGTGCTGTGGATATCGTTCTGTATAAATAAAACACTGATTGGCTAGTGGCCAGGCAGGAAGTATAGGCGGGACAAGGAGAGAATTGTGGAAAGTGGAAGGCTGAGTGAAGGGAAGACACTTGGCGATGACAAGCAGCATGTGAAGATGCCAGTAAGCACGAGCCCATGGCAAGGTATTGATTTATAGAAATGGGGTTAATTTAGATAAGAACAGTTAGCAAGAAGCCCGCATGGCCATACAGTTTTGTAAATAATATAAGCATCTGTTGTGTTTTATTTTATAAGTGTGGCTGTTCGGACTGCTTGGGCTCGGCGGGACCTGAAGGAAGCTCTCCAGCTACAGTTTAGCCTCATTACCTGTGTGGGAGCCCTTAGGAAATGGTATGCTAACCCCCTTCCAAACCATTCACCACCTTCCAGTGCGAGGAGACTGGGAAGGGCATGATGGAGGGAGGCATGAAGTTCCTCGTTTCTTTCCGAATTTAATAGTTCAATACTTTTGCCCTTAAAGTAGCTTCTTCTTAGCAAAAAGAAGTGATTTGAAAAAAAAAAGAAGTGATTTGAGGTTTTGCTAAAAGTTTATAATGACACCTGTTTGGGTCAGAATACACTGGTGTTCGGAAACAAAGGCCCCTATGAAAGCTCAAGGAAGAGACCATGTTGAAAGGAGAGGGGCATCAGACAGAAGCCAAACGCAGATCATTCAGGGAGGGTCAGAAAAGGCAGATGTCTTGGGCCACTCCCTAGCTCTCTATCTCCTAGACAACGTGAGTTCTGTTTCCCTGGAAACTTTGGTTTTAGTTCTGCCTCCTTCAAATCTTGTTTCTTTTGGGCTTCTCTTGTCCCACACTCTGGCTCCTTCTGACTCCCTCCTTTAGTCAGGAAACACCTGGCCCTTGCCGAAGTCAGTCCTCGGTAGATGGAACTATCATGCGGCCTGAGCTATGAGACCAGTTTCTTCTGCTGCTCTTTGGAAAGAAGCTCTCACCACATGCTTCTCTTTGTGGGAATAAGGAGAGTCAGGAAGGGCTTGTGAACCCAGACCCAACTGTCTCCACCAGGGCGTGTATATCTTCCTGAAGATGGTTAATACGCACATTCTTCCGGAAGAAAATGACTGTATTCATTCACTCTTAGAATGAGCAGGCTAAGGTAACCCTACCCAAACAAAAGAAAGGACATTTGAAATGTCTATAGATACAAGCTGTGCTCATTTTTCTCTGGTGTCGGACCCAAGAAACCTGGTACCTTTTACAGCAACTAAACTCATTTACTGCTTTGAAGAGAAAAGGATAAATAAATATCAACTGAGTCCATGTTCCCCCAACAAGAGTAGGAGGGGAAAAGTCATAATGTAATAGAAGCAACAAGACTTTAAAAACACCATGAAAGCTACACAAAGAGATTTCCCCCCCACTTTTTTTAAAAGAGTGAAGCAAAGACAGAAGACAAGACTTCTTTTGGTCTCAGGTCATGAAACTTATGATAAAACTTTTCTTTCTTCTGGTCATAAAGAAATGCTCACTAAGAAATGTCATCAAATACGAAGTGAGAACAGACTAAATCTACGCACCTCTGACTTGGGCCACTGACATCCATAGTGGAGTTGCTGTAGTAACGGAACGCCCTTATCAAAACGGGAGTTCCCCAACCTCTTGCTCGCTCTTGGGTTGAGTTAGGGCAATTTTTAGCTTTGCTGACTTGGATTAAAGGAAAAAGATACGGAAAATTAACAACAGTTATGAATCTGTTTATATACTCATTTGGACTCCTTGCCAAAAATACTGTGGGACCTTAAAATTATTTAAATAGCACATGCACATTGTACTTCAAACATTAAATGATCTATGAGGTGATTGACAATTAAAACAAATACTCAAAACAGCTCTTAGTTTATAAAGTTGGTGTCAGCCATTAATAAAATAAATACTCTTGCTAACAGACTGGGAAACAGATGAGTCTGATGAGTCAAACAAACAAAACATCTCCTAAATTTGTGTTTTCCAAAATCTATGAGCATGTTTATAAAGTAAACAGGATGTTTTCCATTTTTAATTCCAGTGTGAGTGGGTGCTGCTGCAGTAAAAACCTGTCAAATGTGGCTGTGCTTCCCTGCTCTGGCTCTCCAGGTTGCTTTATTTCTAACACCCTCCATCGCTCTCTTTTGGCTCCTGGTTAGAAGTTTTTAAAGGAAAGTTGTCTATGGGCTAAATTTGTCTGCACACCCAAAGCCATCTCTAGACCGTATCCAGGGAACATTAACTCTCTTTTCCTATCCATCAGACAGCCCATGAAGGCACAAAAGCTGAGGGAGGGCTCTGTACCACTTCAGCTAGCTCTGTGTGCTGCACGGATCTCTCTTCTAATTTCAATTTAATAATTTTTAGAATTTCATACAAGGGTATGAAATTTGCATCATTTCCACCCATCCCCTCCTCATCCAATTCAACTGTGCTCCCCAAATCCTTCTCAAGTCCACAAGTTCTTAAGTTTATTGCTACATATATGTCCTATGTGTATGTTTGTAACCCACTGAGTTCATTCTGTGCCACTCATATGTACAGTGTTCAGTGCTGACACTTGGGATTAAAAAACCTACCAGGGAGCTTGTTCCTGGAGAAGACTGGTTCTCCCTGTATTCACACCAATGACTGCCTGAACCTCTTCATCCACAACTCTTAATAATTAAAAACATTTTTATTTTGCATGTGTGTGGGTGCATGTTGAATTATACATATGCGTATACCCTGGAGTCAGAGGACAAGTTTGAGTGCTGTGTTTAGGATTATCCACCTTTCTTCCTGATTTATATAGGGCTTGTCACTGTCCTGTAAGCTGTTCTACTGTGCTAGGCTGGCATCTACCCCAGGCATCTATGTATTTCCATCTGTCCAGCACCGAGATTTCATGCCTAGATCACCATGCCCACATCACCATACCTAGATCACCATGCCCACATCACCATGCCCACATCACCATGCTAAGATCACCATTCCCATATCACCATACCTAGATCACCATGCCCAGATCACCATGCCCACATCACTGTGCCCAGATCACCATGCCAGGTTCTTCCATGTAGACACTGAGATCTGAACTATCTTTCATCCTTTTGCCAGAACAAGCATATAATAACTGAACTTTCTCTCACCCCAGTCCCTTAATAATTTCTAAAACTCTCTGTGAAGAAAACTGTTTATTCTTTACATTTCACACAAGAAACAATGTACTCAGGTTAGACTGACCAGAAGCCTGAATGGGCAGCTCAGAGAATGGGTTTTGGATTCTAGCCTTATGCAATTCTGTGACCCGCTGTCCATCAAGTAAGTAATTCAGATCCCTCCCCAACCCCCGTGCCTCCATTGTTACATGGGGCGTCGAGCCAGGTGGCTGTTTTCAAGCTTGTGTGATCTAACAGAAAGCAAGTTCCACATTATTAGTCAGGAGGGTCTCTTATTCATTTTTCATGAGGCTGTGCATTATTTCACACATTGAGTGAAACAGGCCTGGCACCTGTAGTTGCCTTTTCTCTGGAAAAAGCCCCAAACTTGTCAGAAGTTCCAATTCGGGATCTCCTCCTGTGAGCACCAGAAGACCTCGGTGCTTAGGGTCTGCATCGGACCTGAACTCGGGCATTACACGGTTGCCTGGCTTCCCCATCGCAGGGGCCCCAATGTCCGCTGGCTCCCCATCGCAGGCGTCCCAATGTTTCGGACTACATGCTGCAATTGTGATAACAGAGGATAGTAAGTATGTCTCTGCCAAATGTCCGAACCACACCCTCCTTACAGAACACATCCACAGAAGCTGTTATAGTTTCTCCTCTCTGCAGAGGAGAGTGCTGCCTGGAATTGGGCCCCCAAGTGAAAGAAGCTAAAAGCTTAATAAACAGTTCCCTGTCTTGATGGTCAGAGACATTCAAACTCAGGAGAGAGTTTGAACGAGGAAAGACACAGGAATCAACGACCAAAAGACACGGCTGGGAAGCAGGAAGCCCCTTGGCTTAGAGGGTCCAGGAGACAGCCTGGTGCGGGGCTGCTCGGATACCAACTCTTAGGGGTTTCCTAAAAGTGATTATGAGAGGGCGCAAAATCCACCCGTGGTTTCAATTAGTGCAGCCAGCTCCTTGGAAGCCTGGCAATGCCGCAGTAACAGATGGAGGGTTTCCGTGGCAGCCAGCCTTTATTTACGTATGAAGGCTCCCTCTTGTGTGAGGGTCGACCAGTCAGCGCCACTTAAACAATCCCTTTGCAGTGAATGGTTGTACGACACATAACACCTCCTTTGTTCCCCACCACCCCCAGAGCTATCTCCCGGTCTGCCCTCCGCCTGTGCGTTTTTATGGTGACGATTCACACAATTCCTGCCTCCATAGACATATCAGATTGGTTGAAAGGATGGCCTTTATCCATTGAAAGCTAGAGTTTCTTGAGCTAAAAGGAGTCAGAAAGAAGTGTTGGAGATTTTAACAATGCGTTTCCAGTGCTTTGTGACTTTGGGAAAGATCCAGATATTCACCAGGAGGACTTCAGAAAGGCATAGCAGCAGATGAAGAGGAGAAGAAAGAACAAAAGTTTAAGTGAAGCTGGGACGGCGCCTTGGGTTTTTCGCCTCCAGGCTGAGCTTACCCTAAGGATCTTTGTTTTACTTTTCTTTGGGGAGGTCTGAGCATCTCTCACTGGGCTCTGTCTGCACATAGGTGTGTCCCGGGCTGACTGTGAACGCGCCCAAACGAATGTTTTGGAGTCTGAGTTCGACTGTTTTTGGAGGTCTGAGTAGTAACAATCCTACCATCTTGGTGTGGGGCAGGTGACAACCAAGTTCTAGGGATTCCCAACCTAGCAACACCATCCCTCTGCTTTGGGGTCTCCTTTTAGGGTTGTGACACAGAACAACCTTATATCTTGAATATCACACACAGTCACATGTCCTCTTAGGTAGCAGGAATTTTAAAAGTTCTTGCCAATTCCTCAGCTGATCCTACTTCCTCAGACTGGAAGCCTCTGTGTCCTCATCCCAAATGAATCTCAGCTGAACTGTGCTGCTCCAAAGCCTGAAAGCTTAACCAGCCAAATGCTTCTAGTTTCTGGTCCTCACACCCTATATATCTTTCTGCTTTCTGCCTCACTTCCTGGAATTAAAGGCTTTATTTTCTGGGATTAAAGGTGTGAGTCACCATGCCTGGCTGTTTCCAAAGTGGCCTTGAACTCACAGAGATCCAGAGGGATTTCTGCCTCTGGAATGCTAGGATTAAAGGCGTGCGCTACCATTGCCCTATCCTCTAATATTTAAATATTGTGGCTGTCCTGTTCTCTGATCCCAGATAAGTTTATTAGCAGGCACAATATTTGGGGAAAACACAATACCACCACCCTCTTATGTAAGCTGATTTTATCAGATGTCTTATCTATTTATCTTCTAATCAATCATCTATCTATCTATCTATTTATCTGTCTATCTCTATCATCTATCTGTCTGTCTTTCTATCTCTATTTATCTATCTAGACATAATTACATAATATTAATAGGATAATCTACCTTGTAGCAACTATCTTTTCCTCATCATGGTATCTAGGACAATGTGTTTATTATATATATACATGTGTGATTATTAATGATTTATCTTGGTTATCTGATAGGATCTGGAATCAACTAATAAACAAGAGATTTTCTTGATTAGGTTAATTGAAGGGGCTAAACGTTGGGCAGCACCTTCCTGTGGCAGCTCAGATAAAAGGAGGTAGGAGGGGAAATCTTACTTTGGTCTGCTGGAGAGCTCATCTACCCTGTGCTGCTGCCGCATCTCCACTACTGTTGATTGATGCTGCTGTCCTCAAAACTGACATGCACCCAGCCGCCTCTCCTTTCCAACGAGGACTGAAGACTAGTGGTCTTTCTACGAACACTCAGTCTCAGTGCCAGCCTTATGGGCTGAGTGAACAGTCACTGGGTGTCAGTCTCTCCTGCATGCAGACAGCCATTGTTGGACTACCCAGACCATAAGCCAATGTAATAAGTCCTCTTTTAATATATATTCCTAATATATATTTAATCTGTCACTTCTTTTCCTCTGTAGCAGTGGTTCTCAACCTTCCTAAGGCTGGGCCCTTTAATTCAGTTCCTCATGTTGTGGGTGACTTCCAACCATAAAATTTTTTTGTTGCTACTTCATAAATACAATTTTGCTACTGTTAAGAATCATAATGTAAATGTAAATATTTTTGGAGAAAGAGGTTTGCCATAGGAGTCACAACCCACAAGTTGAGAACCACTACTCATAGAATTCTAATACAACTACTATTGTCCTCTATCATAATTTTATATTCTATGAATGCAAGGAAACTATTTCAATCACCACTATATTTTCATTTACTCAGCCATCATCCTTCAACTGATACATTAGACATATCCCTGGAGCGTGTTTTGGTGAGCTTCCACATATTTTTAAATGACTAATTGAGTGAATAGTTTTTAGCCATATGAAGTTCTCTCATGTCTTCTTTAGTGCAAAGGGAAGTCTACATTCTGAAACGATGCATCTCACAGTCCAATTGATGGGGACAGGATCATCTGAGATTTCTAGTCTAAAGGAAATTTATGCTATAGGCTAGCTCATGTGAAATTATGTCATTATTAAGTGGTTAATAATGAGTAGCCCGCTTGGTAAATAGGCAGGCAATGGATAAGGTAGGATGCTAAGGAGTTGATAGATAAAGTATAAAAACCAGCGATGTCCTTAATTTTGATTGCCTAAGGCATGGCACTGCTGCTTCTTTAGACTGGGAGTCATCCGACCATGGCTGTAGGCTGGGCGGCGAAGGAAAAGGGATAGCAACTTGTGTTTTTGACCTCTGGGCATACTAAAGTCACTCCTCCTGGTGATGATGTTGATGGAAGTGATGGAAGCAGAGTGGATGTGAAATCCCATCCATCACATCTTATACATTTTATCATCTTCCACACCTCATAAATGGAGTACTATGACTTTAATATTTGCTCTCCAGATCAGACTTCCATAGAGAACCCAAGGCAACTGGTAAAGCTGAGGTGAGGAGTAGATGACTGTGGAAAATTAGGTTTGCCATCTGCTCTGCACAGAAAACTCCAGAGGAGAGCTCTCCTCTTCCTTTGGCTATGGGCAGGAAACTGGGATGATTACAGTCTTCATTGTAATTACTGTATTCTGGGAGCTTTGATGAATCACAGAAGCAGAATATAAATGGTTGGATGAAGAATGCATATAAAATTATGCTCAGGACAATAAATCAGCTCAGGGGTGATATGAGCATCTTAACTCATGAAAGAGTTTTGGTCCTGGAGGATATTTGAGTCTTTGAAAGCAGACAGTTGAGCCAGAGAGTTTAATTTGGTCACACATCTATGAAGTTAGCTATGACTTTAGGCATCTGTGAGCAGTAGCTCAGACTCTGCCGCAACGTTTCTGCCCACATCATTTCCTTTTACTTAACCCACCCATGGTATTTCCTTCTCTCTGTGTAGGCTCTAGGCTGGAATGACCAACTTGTCAGCATGTTACAAACTGGGAAACCAGCAGTATATTGTTTTTGTTGCTAGTAGCTGCATTTCTCATAGTCTCTTCCAAGTGTGGGGCTTTAAATACCGTGCAGACCCTGGTGAAGCCCAGACACATATACCTAGCTTCACCTTCCCTCCTAAGTATAACTTAGATATGGGGTGGCCTTACTGATATCTCCACTTGGATGTTGCAATGGATTGAAAGTTTATGTTCCTGCCAAAATTCACAGATTGAAATTCTGATGATTCAGCATAGTGGTATTTGGAAATGGAGTTTTGGAAGATAAGTAGATAACAATAGTAGAGCCCTCATCAATGGAATTAGTGCCCCTATTTTTAAAAAAAAAAACAACCTGAAGACCCCTCCTGGGGAATATCTTTTTATGATACTGGAAAGCTCCATACAAGCTTCCAAGGAAAGCAATCAGTAGTCCTACCCACTATGACACCTGTGAACCAGATCAAAACTATAGTGATGCAGTAATGGCACACACACCTTGGCAGTAACCAACAGCCCTCTAATCAGACTTAAGACTCATTCAACAAAGGGATACCATGCCTGGTACTGGAAACCTGGCCAACTACTTAGTGCTAGTGAGATCTAGTTATCAGAGAAAAAACCTACAGCCATTAATTTTACTAAGCCAGCATAATCTATAACAATAATCTGTAAACACTTGTCTTTATACCCTAAGATAATGTTAGTCTTTACCCCTTATCGAGGAAACTTCTGTTATCTACCGATAGAGACCATTACAGAATATCACAACCAATCAAAATGCAGAGTTGTGGAGCCCAGTCCCAACACATCTACAAAACACTCCCACATCCAAGGCTCATGGAACATCATGAAAGAGAGGAGGAAAGACTGTAAAAGCCAGAGGACCAGAAGTTATACCCACAAATGCTGTTGAATAATCCTCCTGTACACTATAAAAATGTGTTGCTCTCGTTGTTAATAAAAAGATGATTGGCCAATAGCTAGGCAGGATTCTCAGGGCAGAGAAAGCACTGGGAAGAAGAAGGGTGGAGTCAGAGGAGTCACCAGCCAGACTCGGAGAGGAAGCAGGAGGTACAAGATGAAAGAGAGGTAACACCATTTGGCAAAATGTAGATTAATATAAATGGGTTAATTTAAGTTGTAAGAGCTAGTTAGTAATAAGCCTGAGCTACCAGCCGAGCATTTATAATTAATAATAAGCCTCTTTGTGTTATTTTGGAGTAGCTGTCAAGACACAGAGAAATTCCCCTGCACATAAAGTCTCACTAGCATGACCTCCCAAAATGGGAGCTGAACAAGAAGGACACACAAATGAACATGCCAAACTGCATGGAGAAAAGCCCTTGAGACCCTAAAAACTGGGAGTGGGAAAGGTGGTCCTCTCCAGGGAAGACACACCAACTGGTGTCCAAATGCCAAATGCTTACCCTTGAAAGCAAACATACGAGTAACATTATATGGACTCATTGGGTTATAGTTAGAATGCATAATGAGCCGGGCAGTGGTGGCGCACGCCTTTAATCCCAGCACTCGGGAGGCAGAGCAGGCGGATCTCTGTGAGTTCGAGGCCAGCCTGGGCTACCAAGTGAGTTCCAGGAAAGGTGCAAAGCTACACAGAGAAACCCTGTCTTGAAAAAACAAAAAAAAAAAAAAAAAGAATGCATATGTATACACAAATACATACAAGCAAGTAATAATAATTGTTGGGGGGAAAAGGCCATAAAGTTAAAGGAGAGTGGGGAGGGGAATCTGAAGAGAATTTGGATGGAAGAAAGAGAAGGGGAAATGATGTAACTAAATTACAATCTCAAAAAATAAACAGGAAAATAAACCCACCCAGAAAGCTCTCTCACCCTCTTCCTGCATCTGAGGATACAAGGGGAGGTGGTTTATTTTCAACCCAGAGGTGAGTCTTCAGCAGAGTACAACCAAGTGCTCGAACCCTGACTTTTAAACTTCCACAATGAAGAGACACTCATTTCCTTCATTCATAATTACTCAGCCTACAACATTTTGTAGCAGTATCCTGAATCGACTAATCAGATGTCAGATGATCAGTCCCAGTTGACTTCCAACATGAGTTCTTGGTGACTTCTCTAATCTGTAGGCTTTTCAATCTCAGCAATGAATTCTGGATTTTCCAAATCTCTTTCTCTCACTCCATGCATTTGGTCTGTCATCAAATTCTGGCACATTTATCTGCAAAGCATATGTTGAATCTGAATCTTTCTCATTATGCCATTGTTATTAGCATCAGGTAGTCACCAGCATTTGGCTCCTGCTTTCTGACTACAATTCTTGCTTCTGTCCTTACCCAGTTTAAATCCAATTTCAACACAGATTCTACACTGAATCACTTAAAATATAAGCCTGGTTCCACCATCCTTCTGATAGAAGCCTTCTGATGATTTCCTCTCACTGGGTGTGATTACTGACCTCGAGGTGATGTGCACGCGGAGACTATGAGGCCAGACCTCTGACTTCCTTGTTCTTCTCTTTATCCTCTCCCAGGATTTTACATTTGTGATTCCTACAACCTAGAATCCGTTCTCCCAAGAATCTCTGTGGGCTTGTTCCCTTATCTTTGGAGGCACAAAATATGGAATTATAACTTTAAATAAGGAAGCCAAGTGAAGAAGGCTAGGGGAGATGGGATGGCTAGATCCCGTTGAGGGCTGTTCTGTGTAGAGACGGAGCAAATGCCAAGGCTCTGAGTCGGGATGATGCTTGGCTTACCTGATGATCACTGTGGCAAAGAGTAGGAGGTGAGGGTCAGGCTTGGTCAAGCCCAGATTTTTGCAGCACTTTTGAAGTACTTTTTGTTCTGAGTAAGATGGGAAGTCACTGACGAGAGTTGAGGTTAGCCTTATTGGTTTGACTTGTGTTTAAGGAAGATCTCTTTGGCTTCCACGTGTAGAATTAATACTGGACTCTAGAAAAGACAGATGGTGTAATCCAGAGGAGAAATTACAGTAACTTGGTTTATAGTCTAACATTAGGGACGGCAAAAAGCAGCCACTTGGATTCAGCTAACAAGCCTTTGCAAGGGATTGGATGTAGCCTGTGCAATATAGGGGTTTGTGGGGCTCATTTCATATCATTCTGTACCATCCATCACCTCAGATTTCTGTAGTACCCTCTCAGCATCTACTTGTACTTCTCATGCCTTTTACCTACCCACTCTCGAATTCACCAGAATCTTTCCAAGACATGAAAACCACAGATTACTGCTTACTTTAGGAAAAAAATAATAAATCTTATTTGTCGGTGCAATCAAATTCCCTCCTGCTTGGCCTCTTCCTGAGCCTGGACCCTCTGCTTGTTCTCCACTCTGAAGGCATCTGGGCTCTGTCTGCCATGTTGCTATGATTCTTTTCCACACAAAGGTTTTTTGTGCATGAATGTCCCTCACCTGCAATGCCCTTTTCTGTCTCCTTCTCTAAGCTGATCCTTACCTATGCTTCACAGCATCACAGCTGTTCTTCCAGGGAACCTTCGATTCTTTGAGGATCCTTTTCCTCTCTGTGACAACCAGTTTTTGTTCCTCGGCAGAAAGTTCAGAGTTTCAGTTTGTACTTTGTTTCTGTCTTCTCTCTGTACTCTGAATGCCAGAAGGAAAGAACTGTATTAAAAAAAAAATTTTTTTTTTTTTTTAACTATTGAGCATTGCACCCAGCACCTAGCCTTATGCCTAGGACAGAGTGAATTGGTTGTGTATGTGGATACCACCCATGCTGCAGAGAGATTTTTGTTTCAATGTTTCCCTAAGCACTTTCCTCTCTCCCCCGTATTTCTTTACCATGACCAGCTCTACTGCTCAAGCCGCAATGCCAGTCTGCAGAGCGGCCCCGCTCCACCTTTTTCTTTTTTTCTATTTTCTTGTAGCATTCTGGCAGTTGATTTTGGTAGCTCCTGAAGGGACAATGCAATCATTTATGGTTTTCAAGAGCGTTCCTAAGTTGATCCTCACAGCTATTCTGTGAGACAGAAAGTGAATAACTGTGTGGATGATGACAGAAACAAAGATATCCAAGGCAGAAACAGCTAGAAAATGCTTTGCTTCTGAGCAAGTAATGAAAATCATCCCCTCAAGACACTAAAGAGTTTCTTTCTACACTGTGCAATATAGTCCCACATATGGCCACTGGGCACTTGAAAAGTGCGATTTATTATTGATATCTGCTATAAGCCAATCACCACACTTAGAAGTTGTCATATGGAATAGAGGAATTACATACTGAAATGATAATCTCGTGGGTATATTGATCAGGTAAGATACATTATTCATAATGGGGAGACTAACAGCCTTCATCCTTAGTCCCTGTAACTGTTACTTTCTTAGGAAGAAAAAACCTTCGCAGATATGATGAAAGCCATGATCTTAAGATGGGGAGATCACTCTGGATGACTTGACCTGAACCTGACTGCAAGTGTGTATTTTTTATAAAAGAAAAACTAGAGGGAGTTAGACCCATGCCCAAGAGATGGTAAGCCGGAAAGATGCAGGCAAAGAATGGGGTGCCACAGCACAGCAGGAAGACCCAGACACCACCAGAAGCTGGAAGGGGCGAGGGACATTTCTCCCAGAGCAGCTGCAAAGAACAGCACTGTAGACAGTTCAGCCCAGTAGTACTGACTTCGGACCCGGAGCTTCCAGAATTCATAGAGAATAAATGTATTGTGTTTGGTTCACCAAGCTTGTTGGTGATTTATCATAGTAACTATGTTATTGAAATGGTCACTATGGTATTGAAATGGACTCCACCTGTTTCATTTACTTCCTAGAAACTGACTACTAGTTACTTTAAAATTGTCCATGTGGTTCACAGTATATTTCTCTTTGACAGTGCTGCTGCTGGCCACAGGAAAGATAATTATAAAGACAGCAATGACCAGCTGTTCTCTGCATCTGTAATGGACAGAGTAAAAGCTAATGGGCCTAGCATGCAAAGAGAGCACCAAGACGCAAAAAAGGATAAACTAGATTACTGGCTATTAAAGATCAGAACTGGCAAACAAAAGGCCTGCAATGTGCCTGCCCAACAACCTTAGACAAAGGGATTTGGCAGCCGCATGTCAGTCAGCCTTGTAGCCGAGCCATCTAGAAGTTCAGACTGGGGTCAGAAGGCTGCTTCAAACCCAGTTTCTACCTCGAATCATATTAAATCATGGGAATTGTACACTAAGGCATTTTTCAATGATTCTGTTTAAATGTTACCATTTTGACTTCTTTTTGGAATGTTAATGTTCCTCAACTGTAAGTAGATCATGGATAATGAACCCGAGAACCAACTAAAGTCTGTTAAAAGACAAAGACAGAATGGCAGGACTGAGGTCAAACAGACCACGAGGTACCATGCGATGACCCTTGCAGAGATGACTTGATGTCCCTGAGTATGATGGGTACAAAAATGTCTACCTACCTAGAATACTGTTTTAAAGACAGAAAGTAGTATACACGTAAAGTACACAGCACATAGAAGGAACATAATAAAATATTCATTTAAAATTTATCTTAACAGGGCTTTTTCACATTGATCTATTAAAAAACAAAGAATGATTTGAAACCAAACTTTCCCAAGATGACATCACTGTTTTCACGTGACCAGAGAAGGTGAAGGTTTGGCCTGTAAACGTCAAGAATCTGCAAGTTTTTAATAGACTATAGCGAGGCTTGGCAGGAAGTTCAGAGTCATCTGTGGATTTGAACTCTGCCTATGGCCATTCATGTCCTGTGGGAACGGAGGCTCAAGTCTGTTTAGAAGGAGGTAGTAACTAATGTTTATTAGAAATGACCAATAAGGCCCTCTGGTAAAGTACTTTAAAAGAACAGATTAACCCATTTCATCTTTACAGCACATAGTACGTTATTATTTTTATTCAGTAGAAGAAATCAAGAAAATGTGCTTTGCTTAATGTACCCAGTTATTCAGGACTGTTAGGGGAGTTGGAACTCAGGCCATCTGCTTTACCATCCTAGCTCTTGTAATCACTAGGCCATGTACACGGCTTTCCCCAGACAGACCCAGGCATTTGCAAGTGCTTACTGCCCATAGCCTCTGCACATCAACATATAAACAGTACATTCAAAACTGCTGTGTAGCTGTTTCCTCCAAATTGAAACATTCTGCCTAGAAGAAGGCTCTTTGAGATTCAGGAAGTAAACAGAACTTCTAAGGTTCTGGAAGCAAATAAAACTTACAAAGTTCAGGAAGCACCTGAAACTTACAAGATTCATAAGGACAACACCGCCCGCCTGACCTCCATCCTGTGGCTTTATAATCAGTACCAAGGGCTGAGCATAAGGACTCCAAAACCAGCCAAGCTGCTTGTAAACTGCGCAGTGAGATCCAGGGATGTAGATTTCACAAGCTGCCACCCACGCTGGGGTGGGGTCTTGGGGGGTGATGCAGCTGCCTTTGAAACACCCATGCTCCTTCAAGTAACTCCAGTAAACTCACTGACTTGTCAAGATAGACTTGGGTGGAATTATTTCTTCAGTTGTTGGTGACTACCTGGTGTGACTAGATGGCCTTGCACATTTTCCTAGGAAAAGTCACATAACACAAGGACACGTCCATTGGGTACCCACTATTTCCAATGTAGTGTACAAGTCTTTAAAAGAATATATGGTAAATGAGATAGCATCTGTCCTCAAGGAGTTCACATGTAACCAGGAGAATGAAAATGTCTGTAATAAACTACAGTGCAGGGAAAGCAACCTGACCATGATGAGATGTACAAGGGCCTGTTCATAGCTCCTGGGTGCATGTGGACACTGTAACTGCACGGGTCATGCTCAAATGGAATCTTCTGCTCAATTCTTAGTCTTCCTCTGGGCTGCGGCAATGGGACTGTCTTATTTACCGTTATATATTAGGCAACTGTCCTGGATTCTCACAGACTCTTAATGCCTGAGAAAGTGGAGAAATAGGAGCCAAGGAAAAGGACTCTGCGTCTGACCTGAAGAACCCAGCAAACCTTGGGAGATCCCAAGGATTCTGACAGATGAAAAAACCCAGAGCCCAAGCAGAAGGGACAGGTAGGAGACTGGCGGCTGCGACATGCTCACTGAACTCTTTTTTTTTTTTCTTTCTTTCTAAACAAGGTTTCTCAGGGTAGCCTTGGCTGTCCTGGAACTCGCTCTGTAGACCAGGCTGGCCTTGAGTTCACCTCACTGGACTCTTAGTGTTGTATGCCATGCACATGTGCTCCTGCTGACTGAGAACTGATGTAGTTCTCCAAACTCAGGCAAGGGTTGAAAGTGTTGACATAACTCAATATGAAGAAGAGGTTTATGGCTGTCTTCTGGTTTGATGACGATGTGAGTCACCACAGCTTCATGCTTTGATCGCCAAGGACGGAAGTGCTCTGTGCTACAGATGGACGTGCCCTGTGCCACTGAAGGAAGTGCCTTGTGCCATGGATGGAAGTGCCCTGCCTCACCCTCCTCACCATGATGCCCTGTGATCCTCTGAGACTGTTGGCTGTAATGTTGTTCCCATAAGTTGATGCCATCTGGTATTTTGTCACAGTGACAACAACTGTAACCAATAGATAGGGTTTATATGATCCTGTGTGCGTGCGTGCGTGTGTGTGTGTGTGTGTGTGTGTGTGTGTGTGTGTGTGTGTGTATGTCTTTGTAAGCATGAAGATTTTCTTCATTTCTTCTTCTCATTCATTTTGACCTGGAAACTTGCCCTTTCCAACAATATATCTGGAGAACATAAGGCATTCTGAGATCAAATCTAAAATTCTCTATGTACGTCAGCCTTGGCATCAAACGTCCTAAATCTGAGATCTTTGTAAAATTTACTTCAGTAAGTAAAAGAAGAGGTCAATGGATGCTTGAGTTGTGCTGAATGATAAACACGTATTTACTGTTTATTCCATGTTCAGTATTATACAAATGTTAGTTCCCACTCGAAGCACCGGGCAGCTGCTCGTTTCTCAGATGCAGACACTGAAGCTCAGGTGGGTGAGTGACCCCCCCCACCCCCCCACCCCCACCCCCCGCCCCCCTACAGCTTGTAGGAGGGCGAGCCAGGATGCAAACCAATCCCGTCTAAGTCCAGGACCATCACCATTTTCTCCAGCATGTGGTCCTAACACAGGCCAGGCACGTTCATCACATTTACTGCTTCATCTTCCTTTTCTTTTTCCTTTTGGCACGTACCGAATGTCTTTCATTGATTCATAAAGGACCCCAAACGCTTGAGCCTGAGGCGGAATCAGGGAGGCAGGGTGTTTTGTTTTTTTGTTTGCCCCTCCTGCAAAGCAGGAGGCTGTCGCTCCTTGGAACTCATCTTCCTATATACTCAAGTGCCTCCCGAGAATTCCAAAGCTGGGCATGAATATGTAGACACACAAGAAATGAGGAGGGCAGATGCTGCGCGGATCTCTGCTGGGCCATTTCACACCATAGCGGCTAATATACAGCACCTTTTTTTGGCTGTCAAGAATGGTTTTGTGCCTGTTTATCAGTCTCCTTCCTTGCCTCTTCTCCACTGCCAGACCCTGCATTTACATCTTTCTCTCTATCCCTCCAATAAAAACAGACTCTGATTCCTCGCTTTTCACAGAAGGTTAACTCAAGCCTGTCCAAAGGATGACGATGGTTGTCACAAGAACTTGTTGGTTTCAGACTGTTGTCACGTGTGACCGCTCACCCCTCCCTGCCCCACCGGTCCCTGCCACTAACCATCTCCATCACGTTTCCTTTGTAGTCTGTTCATCATGGAAAACGCGATGGCAAGTTATTTTTGAAACTCATCGATGACCAACCTGCTTCCTTTGGTTATCTGAAATCCAGTGTTGGGCCGGGGAGGGGCGTGGTGTGGCAGTATGCAATGACTGAGTCCTTCCCTCTCTTTACATAGATGGTATTGGTGAGCTGCCAGAAGGTCAGGGTTTCACACAGTTTTCTTCCACAGTAATGATGAGAACATCCATCCAAAGTACACATTTTGGACCCCTCTTGGTCTACTCTTTTGTTCACTAAAGTATTCATCGTGTGCTAACTGTGTGCTGGGGGCGCTGCATAGAGGAAAGGGGACGATGGCGCTAACAAGCCTGAGGAGACTCTTGTGCTCATGAAACCCACATGCAAACCAGAGTCATAGCAAACAGGAGGACCACTGCATAGCTTTCTACAGAGGGACATGGCTTCTGTGACACAATGGAGAACTGATGGATTAGGCAGGGGATGTCAGAAGTCTGTTCAGCGAAGATTCCCCCAGGCTAAAAGAGACACTGGGGACTAAAATCTGGAGAGTAAATCAGCTCTGATGTGTCGGGGGGAAATCCAGCCTAACACATGGGGGGCTCGATGGTGGAAATGTGGTGCTGAGGGAAGGTCCTGGGGACTGAGTATGGCCAGAGCAGAGACAGGAAGAGGACAGAGGGAGATCAGTGGGTTCATCCATAGGCAGTGGAACCTTCAGGACGCTTTGGACTGTGGTGAAGAGTTTGCATGGCGTTCTAAGGGCAGTGGGATTAACTCGAGGGTTTGCATCAAGCAGGTGATCTATGGGCTGTGCATTTGTACTCCTGTGTGCTAAAGCTTGAGTATGGGATGTCCCCTACAGGCTTATGCATGTTCCCTGGCGGGTGGTGCTGTGTTGGGGTGCTGTGTCCAGGGATTTTTCTGGGAGCAGTAGGTTATTAAGGACATGCTTTTGAAGGTTAGTAGACCAGTCCTAGCCCTGGCTGCTCTCTGCTTCCTGATTGGCTAGGATGTGAACAGTTTCTACCTCATGCTTCCATTTTCGTGGACATACGTTCCACTATGCAATAATGACTGACTCACCACTCTGAAACACATCTTCCCTCTTGTGAATTCTTTCTGCCCAAGATTTTAGTCATAACTCTGCAAAACTGACCAATACAGAAAGTCAGGCAAGTGACATCATGGCTGTGAGAAACCTGACCACGGTGTTCTCAGGCCGTTGGAACGAGTGTGTGGGGAGAAATTTGGAAGAGTTTTGAGGTGTGGGGTAGCGAAGCTCTGGAATGTTATAGACAGAACACAAAGGAGAATTCTGCTGGGACTTAGAACCCAGACAGAAGCATGGATGGATGCTCCTGAGGATCCAGATGGGACAAGACTCTGTTGGGGATCCGACTAGGGAACATTTGTACTGCATTCTGACAATTCTTTGTCTAAATTCTACCCACGCCCTGAAAATTTGAGTGAGGATGAACATAAAGGTAACATATTAATTTATTTGGTGGGGGAAATACTGAGTACAGCATCTAGACTCTGCTGTGGTTATTGATGGCTTCTTAAACAGATTTACAGTGGCAATCAGGAGCAAGACGTGGATAGAAAGGTGAAAAACAAGCAGAGTGGTCAGGAAGAGGGCATGTTGAACACAGACAAAGCAGGTCATTGTTGAGAAGATGCATGTGGTTTAAAAGAGAACTGTACAGCTTTCGCTGTAATAATAAAGAACATTCCTTGAGGACTGTACCCCACCCAGTGAAGCTCCCAGGCAAACAAACCCTGCTGACAACCTTTCATTTAAAAAGTGAGTCTCAGGGGTATCCTTCTCAAATCGCTCTGACTAACCAGGTGCTTTCCCAGGTTATGCCACACAAGTCCAGATGAGCCTGACAATGTCTTGAGCTTGCAGTGGAAGCTGGCATGATAGTTGTGGTGTTTGTTTTCCAGGTTGTGGAATGAAAGAATTACAGCGCTATGGAGGCTTGAACCAAAGCTTTAGAGAAAAGCCAGCGAGGCTACACAGTGGACAGCAAGATCAGCTTCCTGACAAGAACTGCTGGGAGGCTGGTCTATGAATCTGCAAAGCTGAAGTAGCAATGGGTATCTCAGGAGATGACAGGGATGTGGAGCAGCTAAATGTGACTGCGGGCACTAAATGTGACTGGCCAAAAGAAAGGCCATGTGCACATGGTGAGGCGGTATGGGAGGGCTATCTATGCTTTTCAGAGCTTTGCCGATATTACTGTGTGCCCTGGATGGAGGTGGGAAGCTAGAGATGATACTGTGTGCCCCAAATACCAGACTCAGAGCTACTGGATTTAATGTCTGCCCTGCTAGGTTTCAGTATTGCTTTGGTCTGGCCACATCTCCCCTTTTGGAATGATGTTTACTCGGCGCCAGTGTGTCTTGGCAGTATACAACTCTCTCTCTCTCTCTCTCTCTCTCTCTCTCTCTCTCTCTCTCTTTTGTTTCATATGGGCTCACAGGGAAGAGTTGGCTTTGAGCCTTGGAAGAAATTTTGAACTTTTGAACAGTATTGAAACTATGAAGATCACAGGGACTCTTGAAATTTAACCAACTGCATTTTGCCTTACGGGAGTGGGGCTGTTGTGATTTGAATCATCTGCAATGTCCCCCACAGGCCTGTGCTTTCAAGGCTTGTTCCTTGGATGGTGGTGCTGGTCTGAGGGGGGAATGTTGAACCTTTAGGTGGCTGGACCTTGCACTCTGCTTACTGGTTGGCTGGGAAGTAAATAGCTTGTGTGCCTGTTGCTGCAGACACGTCTCCCGTTGTCATGTCTTCCTCGCCTCGAGGAACCGAAATCTCTCCAAAACCGTGAGCTAAGATAAATCTACAAGGTGTTTCTGTGGAGTATTTTGATCAAAGCAACTCATCAGGGACTGGTGCAGTGCACTCCCAAGCACATCACATTCTGTGCAGATGCAATGGGCAACGACCGTGCATTCAGACAGTTTATTCTCTGGTGACTCTAACAACGGTTCTGTTGGAGATGGCAGCTGCGCCCAGTTATTGTTGTTTAGAGGTTAACTGAGGCATGGAAGGCTAACAGTGTATTGGAATTTATGCTCCCCTTCTCCAGAGCAGAGTCATCAGTGGGGGGATGCTTCCAAAGACTACGTTTTCCAGCCTCCCTTGTCTTCATGTGCAGCTCCATGTGGCCTCAGTTAACATGCAGCCTCCTAGTGTGGATCGAGAAGTCACAGGCTAAGAATTGCACAGAAGCCGTGAGTCCAGTCCCCAAATGACCTCATGGGGGAACACTGCTCGGTTAACACATGGGTGTCACCAACCGGTAATAGTCACTGCAGCAAGAAAGTCAAATAACGACCAATCAGAGAGACTGAATAGTGACTTTGGGTTAGCTGCTCAAGGATAGCCTCTGAGATGTGTGGCAGGAGGGGCCAGTCGTGCGAAGTACTGTACAGAGATAATCTATGCAAAGGGCGTGTTAAAGCAGGCCAGATTTGCTGGGATGTGTAACACAAGGAGAATTAAATGGGACCTAGTACAGAAGGTAAATGGGGTTCAAATCGTGAACTCTGAGTTTTAGTCTGAGTTTGAAAATGCAGCTTTATTGGTTAATTTGATTCTTCTTCAGTGTGTGGAGCTCTGTGGCTGATGTAGACGATGGGATATGGTAGTGCTAGAGTACATATGAGTGGTCTTGGTCAAGAGGCTGTGCACCTGTCCATGTCTATTGGTAGCCTATACTTGCTGGATGGAGTCTTATGGCATGTTTTAGAGGGGGTGTCAATGACGTTTGTATCTGGAGAAGCATCAGATAAGAAACCCTTGATGTACATATGCGCCGAGAGGTTTACAGGGTCCCACACGGGGTGGGGAATCTGCATAATTTGGTTGTAATTCTTCTGCGTGGAAGACTTCTCCACTCTTACTCACTGGCTTATTTGTTCATCAGTATACATCCACGCCTACCTTCCTATTTGGGATCACATCCCAGTGTTACATAGTTGCAGTCTGGGTTCTTTTCCTTGGTTCCCCTTCCATTCAGTATATCCACCCCATCAGTGCATTCTTCCTGTGCTTATGTGTTTCCTGATTGTGAGGCTCAAGGATTGTCATGGATATTCCTTACTGCAGTTCCAGAACCAGCCATTTCTCCTAGGAATGCTATTTTCTTTTACTGAAAATTCATAGTTGAAAACCGAGGTCTCCCTTCAAAGAGTGGTTGTTAGTTTGGGACATCAGTATTTCTAAGCCCTTCAAAAACATTTACTTAGCTCCCAATTTTGGGTATCAGCCATTTAAGGCAGGCTCAATCAGGTAGGTTTCTGAGTCTCAACCAATTTCAGTTGATTTTGCTCCTACATCTGTGGTTACCTGGTGGGTTGTCAAGCTTTATGGCAGCCACAACTGGTATGTCTAGGATGACTATACCTTTTTATTCACGGTCTTTTATCGTCAAACACACTAGCTTAAGCCAGTTCTTCATAGCAGGATTCAGAAGCATCAAGAAGAAAACCACACGAAGTATTTTGGGTCTGTCTTAGGGTTTCTATTGCTGTGAAGAGACACCATTACCATGGCAACTCTCATAAAGGAAGCCATTTCATTGGGGCTGGCTTACAGTTTCAGAAGTTTAGTCCATTTATCACGATGGCAGGAAACATGGCAGCGTGCAGGCAGACATGGTGCTGGAGAAGGAGCTAAGAGTTCTAGATATTGATTTCCAGGCAGCAGAAGCAACTGTGTGCCACACTGAGCATAGGTTGAGTATAGGTCTCCCATCATGACACACTTCTTCCAACAAGGCCACATCTGCTCCATTAAGGCCACACCTCCCAATAGTGCCATTCCCTATGGGACAAGCATTCAAATATACGAGTCTATGGGGGGCTATTCCTATTCAAACCCATGACAGGGTACTAGGACAAACTCACTAAATGGTGCCTCTGCTACCTCCTATTGGCCAGAACAAGTCAGGGGGTAAGCCTAGATTTAAGGGGTGAAGAAAGAAATTCCATCCCTTAGGAGACACAAATGCAGGCAACCATGCCATAAATTCCATCGCTCAAGGGAAGCATAGGCAAGCAACCATGGCTGTATGCATAGTTATGCGTACATGGGGAACTGACAGCCATCCTGAAAACAGAGAGGAAGCAAGCAGAGGGAGAGTGTGAGAGGTCACTGTCTCGGGGGTTACAGCTGAACGTCTGAGATTGGAGAGTATTATACAACGGCAAAAATAAAAGGTGAGATATTGACTCCTTGTTGAAATTCATAACTTAGCTGAGGCCAGAAGTAGACATTTATGGGTGGACAGAGGGGACTCAGAGAGAGCAGGTGGAATATGACTCCTCAAGAATCACAGACAAGAACCACGGAACAGTTCCGCACGAAGGCAACAGTGGTGGAGGAAGAAGGGGAAAAGATGGACCTGTATTTTTACTGGTCTAGTGAGGGTCAAAATCATTTCAAGAATTTCCTTTGAGCAAAATCACTTGAACAACTAACTGTGTCCAGCAATAACCATGCCATTTTTATACCCTTTCTCACCTTTTCCTACGGACACTTTGTAAGGTGGTTCGTAATCTATTTGGCAGTATTTATGTAGCCAAAATGAGCAGTGTGAAATATAAGTAGGCTGGCTGCCTGAAGTCTCCCTACTCTGACATGAATTATCAATTTGATACTTAGAGTATGCAACATTTGCTTAATGGACATATCAGATTTTGCATCTAAGCTAATGACCTGAGACCCTCAAATCCATATTACTTACTTATCTTTCCCTCTATATTCTATTTTCCTGAGAAACTGTATTTCAAGGAGAATTTATCCTTGAAAAGCAGCTGACTCTACCATTTATATGATTGCTCTAAAGGTGGTGAATATGTTTTTGCAGGCAATTGTAGAGCAAGTTGTTCTCATGGAAAGCAAAGTGTGCACAGTGATAAAAAAACTATTGCTAGTGGCACTTTAATATTTACACCGAGAACATGCGCAGCTGACTTGTGAATACCTACCACCAGAAACCTAACCTGCCAATATATTTATATTTTTCCTTAGAAGAGATGTGATCTCCCAGTCTTTCTCTCAGATATGGAAATAGAGACTGTTTATGAAGGGAAATCACTTGAAAGGGAAAGGCTAAACTACACTGAGAAGCAGGAACCCCAGGTCATGGCCCTTAAGGTCATTTACACAGCAGCTGCCTTCCTGCCCTACTTGTACATTGCTGGCTGTTCTGACCCATGTTCTGTTGTTACCTGTGGGCAGCGCAGGGTTTCCAGACTTCTTTTGTGTCTTATCCTCTTTCATACACTAATCTTGATGACTTTCCCTCCAATCCCTGCTCTCTTATGACCCCCTGGCCCCAGAGTGATAGTCACAAAAATCTTTTTGAAATTGAAAAAAAAAATCCATGCAATATGTTTTGATCCTGTCTTCTCCTCCCCCAGTTCCTCCCAGATCCTCCCCATCTCTGCATCCAGCCAACTTTATGTTCTTTCTCTCTCTTAAAAACAAACAAAACCAAGAAAACACACACACACACACACACACACACACACACACACACACACACCACAAAAATGAAAATCAAGACAAATAAGCAAAAAACCAATAAGACAAAAAAAAGTCAAAACAAAAAATAACAAAACACAGTCCACAAAAATACCACTGAGTTTCATTTTATGTTGGCAAGCTACTCCTAGGCGTGGGGCCTGCCCTAGAGCCTGGTTGACAACCAGTGAGACTTCACTGGAGAAAATGATTTCCCCTTGGCCTGTGGTATCAATTGTAGATAGTTTCTTGGTTCCAGGTGGGACCCTCTTAGTGCTGGGACCCTGACTCTATCGAACCTATGCAGGCCTTAATTCAGCTATTAAGAAAAATTAAAGTATGAAATTCACAGGTAAGTAGATAGAAACAGAAAAAAAATCATCCTGAGATAACCTAGCCCCCTGCCTCAAGAAATACTGTATGTTTTTTCTTATATGTGGGTGTTAGCTTTTAAGCTTTCAATGTGTACTATAATCCAAATAACCACAGAGATTAGGTACCTAGTAAGGGACTAGGGTGAAGGGGAGGATCTCCCAGGGAAGGGGAAATAGAAAACTTGTCATGGAGAGACAAAGAGGAAACTATAATAGGAGGATTAAATAGAGAGGGGGATGGAAAGAATGGTAAAGGAGGGAATATGGGGAGGAACAAACTAACAAAAAGGTCATTTGAACAACCAAATGTAAACCTACGACTGTAGAAACTTCCATATGTATATACATATAAAAATGGGAATCTAAGCAGAGTGACCAAATAATAGGGGAGACATCATCCCAACTTGACACTTCTCACTATCAAAGGAAAACCTCTAGTGCCAGGAATGGGCTACATCTAATTGAGTTGTTGGCCAAAGAGGTCAAACAACCCAGACTATTGCCAAGGCTATTGATTACTGTCCGCAACTCGATGGTAAGGCCCTATCGCTGAAGACAAGACTTACTTATGTCCTCTGACAGGGAGAAGTCAAACTGGTGCCTCACTAGAAGCTTCACACCTACTGGGTAGTATTCATGGTTCTGTGTGGTGCTCAGCATGCTCCTGGAAGAGAAAGGTAATCATCGATGTCACTAGCTGTGGACCCTACAACCTACACAGTGACCTGCCTGTAAGATACACTGGTAATAGTGGTACAAGTGTTATGGAAGTAACTGACAAACTAGCCTGCCTCCATCTTAGGCTTGAAAGCAGCCATCGTATAATAAAAATAAACTAGATTCATTCCTGTTTATTAAATTAGATTCTGTAGATGAAATCTGTTTCTCAAGGATTGGCTATGCCCCACCTGGTAACCTTAACTAAAAATGGTTCTGTACAGCCTGTTCTAGGAAATGACAACCATGGCTTTATTTAAAAAGTTCTTTTGACCACCTTGTTATGATCACCTTGTTATGACCATGCCTGCAACCATGCCTTTGTTTTAGCAGGTTGTTATGATCAACTTGTTATGCTTATGTTCTGACTCTGTAACCCAGCCTATTTGCCTGCCAAATCCCCGTTTGGAAACCCCCTACTCTTGAACTATAAAAAACACTTCTCTCACCCATGTCTAATACTGATCTCTTGAACTCTGCCTTTAGGGAGAAAAATCCCATGTGAATGAATAAAAAAAAAGCCTGGTTTAATTAATTTGGTCATGATAATTTGGGTCAGTGGTCTTTCTCTTCCCATCATTAGAATTAACAGTAACCAACTACCTTTTGATTGTATTTAAGGCCCACTCCATAACATGGAACCCACACCTGACACTACTAAAGTGTGTAAGAACCTAAGACTAGATAGAGCATGGGCATGGGGAAAATCTAATACTATTATTTTGCTAAAGAAACCTAGAATAAAATGACTCTAATGACATACCACTATAACCATAGACCAGTGCTTCAATCAGCCCACGTCAGAGAAGCTTCTTCTTGTAGTAGATGGGAATTAACACAGAGACCCATAACTGGACAATGTGTAGAGAGTGGGAGACTTTGGAGCACCCAGTCCTAAATGGCATGTTTTCATCAAACCCTCCTCAGGTCTTACAAGTCTACACAGAAGAGGAGCAGAAAGATTGCAAGAGCCAGACGTGATGAATGACTCCACAATCATCTGAGAGAACAGAAAGGTGATGATCAATCTTCCATACAGAGAGGAGTGTAGTCCTTGCTCAGAGAGACTTCAAGACGCTTTCCTTTCTTTATCTGTTGGTTAAAGAGGAGGCTTTCAATTTCCTTCAGTCAGAATTGGCTGGAATCCCTGCATCACAGGGAGCTTAGTTTGAAATTGCCACATATCCTAGAGAACCTGTGTGACTATAACACAGCCTTTTCAAGGACCAAAGATATTAGGTATATAAATCATGAATACCAGTACTTCTTTCACATTTACATTTTATATCTCTGAATACTTATTTGACCCAATGATCATGAATATACTCAATAACATCAGCTTATATATCATCTAATTTTTATATTCCTTTAAGCTTCCCTACTATTCAAGTACAATATAATGATCAAATATAATAATAAAATATACTAACCAAAATATTTGGTTCTGGTTGGGTTTAGGTTTATAGCCTTAAATTTAAGAATAAAACATAATAAACCTTTTTTTATATGAGTGCTCTCCTTGCATGTATAACTGCATGCCAGAAGAGGGCATTAGGTCTATTATAGATGATTGTGAGTCACCATGTGGTGGCTGGGAATTGAACTCAGGACCTCTGGAAGAGCAGCCAGTGCTCTTAACTGCTGAGCCACCTCCCCAGCCCCATAATAAACTTTTTAAAAAGTAAATAAGTTTAGAGGAAAAAAAAGAATGCAAATTTTTATGTTAGATTTCTTGTTTAACATGACTCTGGACAACTATATTTAGCTCTGCTGTCTCCCAAAGTTGAAATGTCTCCCCAAATAACAATGCATTAAGAATTGAGTTGAGAAAATAAGCGTTTGAAAGTTGATTAAAGTAATATACTAGTAGAAATAGAAGTATTTCACTTAATTCTTTTGTTCAGTGTTCTCTTTTAATTTTAGGTTAACTGCAGATCACGACTAGAAAATGATTGCAATTATATATTTTTACTAGAAGGTAAATAAGCTATACTATTGCCCACAATGTAAAAGGAAAACATACAAAAAAAGAGAGATTGGGAATTTGTAAGTACAGAAATCAGAACGCTAAAGGCAATTACAAAACTAAAAAACAAAACAAACAAATATCCCCAAACAACAACAACAAAACAAACTAAATCTACTACTTTAATTATTTTTAAATGTTGACATTGAGTAGATAGGGGCAAGGTTCGAACTAGGGTTCTAACATGGATATGAGAGACAATAGATAAAGTATGGGAAGTATTGCCTCATGGCTAAGTGAAAAGCCAAGGTTAGTGTTTGTAGTGGAACCAAATATTAAGCCTTATGAAGAACTTCGAAATAATTGAAGCTATGCTAAAATTGAGCAGCTATCTTCTAGAGTAATGAAAATCTAACCTTTGGATGTTTACACGGCCTTCTTATGTGGCCCTCATGTAACTTCTATTCATCTCCCATCTCAGGAACTCAGGGCTGTGATCCAAGAGACACTCTTGATTTTTTCCACTTGCCACATCAAATATCATTCCACATGCAAGTCTTATTTATCATATCCCCAAATTACCTATCAAAGACACTCACTTCTTTCCATTTCCACTCAAACTACCACGAGCTCTTATCCGAGCTACAAAGTATTTCTTCTAGCAAGAGGTCTGATTTAAACTCTTTCTGTAATACATTCTCCACTTAGAAGAAAGGCCATCCTTCGAAAGCGTAGAGGATTGGGGCCATAGTTCAGTTATTGGGGTGCTTGTCTAGTATGCATGAGGTCTTGGGCTTGATTCCCTGTACTTCATTAGTGTGGTGTGGCATCTCACACCTGTAATCCCAGGACTTAGGAGGCAGAGGCAGGAGGATCGCAAGTTTAGCATTATCCTTGGCTGTGTAGCAAGTCTGAGGCTAGCCTGCACTATAGCCGGTGGCCACTGTGGTGCATGCCCTTTTCATCACCTTGACGCAGTCACTTTGCTCTTACTTTGCTCTTCTACTCTTCTCTGTCTCTCTTTTTGTTTTTTTTTTTTTTGTTGTTGTTGTTTTATTTTGCCTCTTTTCCTTTTCTACCCTCTCTATACCCCTTTCACGTTTTTTAGTGACTTGATCTGCTATGGGGTGTCTTTCTGTACGCTGTGAATATCTGTGGCTCCCATTGGATAGATAGGTAAATAAAGCTGCTTTGGCCTATGCAAGAAAGCTTACAGCCAGGCAGGAAGTCCAAGCAGAGAGAAGAAGGGCAGAGCTGGGAGAGACAGCAGCCTGCCGCCGAAGGAGCAACAAGATGCCAGCAGACCGGTGACGCCACGGCCACGTGGCAACATATGGATTAATAGGAATGGGGCTAATTTAAGATGAAAGAGTTAGCTAGCCAGAAGCTGAAGCCATAGGCCACACGGTTTGTAATTAATACAAGCCTCTGTGTAGTTATTTTATAAAGCGGCTACCGGACTGCTGGGCAAGGCAGAACAGGAGAAATTTCTGCCTGCATTGGTCATTCCCACTATCTATCCAGTCTCTTTATTTGCAGCTTAGATGACTCCTGTTCTGATATCCCTTACCCCACGGACCTTCATTCACTCTCCTTGTTCATACCTTGTTTATTTCCTTACCAAGGAAATTTCTTTACACGTATGTTCTTTTTTTTTTTTTTTTTTTTTTTTTTTGGTTCATTCATGTTCATATTCAACAACTTTTCTCTGTGTGTCTCCTGAATGAGAACTTGAGGAAACAATGCTCTTGTCTACATCCTTTAATTCTGGTGCACACTTTCATGGGGATGCACACTTTTAATTTCTGCACTTGGGAGGCAGAGGCAGGTGGATCTCTGTTCAAGGCCAACCTGGTCTACATAGTGAGTTCTAGACCAGAAAAGGTTACATGTGAGACCCTGATTCAATAAACAAAGCAACAACTCATGTATGATATTTATATTTAGTGACAGATAATTTAGTAAACCTGAATTCATTGTCTATATCTAATTTTTAAGTATCTGTAGTGATATATTTTTGAAGCTATCTCTACTCTCTTCTAAAAGATCTTTACCAAATTAAGCTTTGGAATGTTCAAATTCATTTGAGATGAATAAAAGAACAGAGAATGAGGAATATAGAAAAGACAATTAACTCCTCTATTCTATACCTGAAATGCTAGTTATTCTAATGAAAGTCTAGTCCTGGAGAATCTCCCCATTTGCACTGTATTGGTCAGTATTCTTTTTGATCTGATTAATTTCACCATTACTGCCCAGTTTTATCATTCTTATTACTGGCTGTTTCTTTGATAGAATGGTATCAGCACAACAGTTTGTACAAGCTGCTGTCTACTGTCAAATGTTTACTGTCCCTACTGTAGGCATATAAAAGCCACCAAAAGCTTGCTCTCTGTTAACATGCCAGCCAGGACAAATGACAAAGTCTTCATCCTTGTCTTACTACTTGAAAGGCTGTATAACATTCAGTCTGAATTTTTTGTTTAGAATTTTTATTCTGTCACCCTTTTTTGTCATACAATCCATTCTCTGCCTCTAACTGTATGGAAATCCTCCTACATTCTCCAAGGACAGAGAGGTGAGGGAACGAGTGCCAATCAACCCTTCTCTCCATTGTTTAAGTATTCCCCCTGGAGATTTTTCATTTACTAACAATATCCATAATTTTATATAGACAATGCAAATGTAAACTTCAGCTCAATCCCTGTGCAAATAGTTTACCACTGCATTTGATCAGATGTGATGGTTAATCTTGATTGTCAACTTGGCTGGCTTGAGGAATGCATAGGAAATCAGGAAAGCACACATCTGAGTTTGTCTGGTGAGGGTTTTTCCAGAAATGACTAGCTAAGCAGGAAAGATTCACCCTGAATGCAGGCTGTGCCATCCTGCAGACTGAGGGCCTAGATCAGTGGCTCTCAACCTGCGGGTCACGACCCCTTTGAGGGTTGAACGACCCTTTCATAGGTCACCTAAGACCATCGGAAAACACAGATATTTACATTATGACTCATAACAGTAGAAAAATACAGTTATGAAGTAGCAATGAAAATAACTATGATTGGGGGTCACCACCACATGAGGAACTGTAAAAAGGGTCCCAGCATTAGGAAGTTTTACAACGATTAGCCTAAATAGTGCAAAACCAGAAGTCAGCCGCTAACATTGACATATTCTCTCTGCTTCCCGACTTCCCGAGGCAAGCAATCCCACTCTATCATGTCCTTTTGTGGTGATGTTGAACAAACTTGCTCTACTGTGTCCTTTTGTTGTGACATTGAGCAGTCCTGCCCTACCAAACCCTTCCGTAATTTTCTACACTACAGAAGCAACAGACAGCTGACCAGTGACGACACCTCTGAAACTGTAAATCCAAAAGGAAGCTTCCCTCTTCTGAGTCTTATTTCTCAGATATTTGTCACGGTGATGCAAAGTGACTAACACAGAAAATTGAGACTGAGAAATACAGCCATTGCTGTGACTGTTTGGTAACATGGTTCCAAAGTCAAGATACACTTTATATTCCCTATGACATTTTCAAAAATAAATATTTTAAAAATTAAAGCAGTTGTTAATTTTATTTTTTCATAATTTGATGGGTATAATCACACATTGCCAGGTGCAGTTTTAACAACTTTTCTCATTCCGTTTTACTCTGACATTAATAAAAATATTCTGTCATTTTAAAAATTAAATTGCTTTGTGGGAGGAGTTTTGAAATGTCTGGAGATGTGGCTAGAGAAGCCCCAGGGTTCTGTCAGTGGAGCTTAGAGTGATTTTGGTGAGTGCTGGGAGGACTGGAATGCCAGCAGAACTATGGATAGCAGAGGCCCTCATGAGGTTGCAGATGGGGATAAGGACTGTCGAGAATTTGACAAGATACCATTGGTGTTACATTCTGGCAAATAACTTGTCTGTATTTTGTCCATCTTTGAAACTTTGTGGGCTTTGAGTTTAAAGTTGTAGACTAGCTTGTCTAGTGGAGGACACTTACGGAACCCCAAAGGAAGGACACCTGAGCCAGAATTTCACAGACTGATAAATTATAAACTCATTTGACTTACGGTTCTGGAGGCCTGAAAGTTCAAGACCGTGAACTATACCCACACCGGGCATTGGACAGTGAAAGGTAGAAGGTAAAAGCGAGTATGAGAGACAGAAGGAAAAGCCAGGCTGGTCTCATTTCTTAAAAATCTGGAAATCTTTGCTATGATAACAAATCTGCTCCTGTAGCTACCCGAAAATGAATAATATTGATCCATAGTCAAAGCTCTTAGGGCTTCATCACCTCTTCAAGGTCACACATCATCTTACTACTGTTTCAATGGCAATTAAACTTGAACACAAGTTTCAATATATTTGGTGCTCATTTGTTCCCCTGTAATGCCTTCCCCTGATCCTCTGGCTGATTCTCTTCCTCCTTTCAGTTAGTTCCCATTCTGCTTTTTTACAACGTGTATCCTGTTACCTTCTTCTTTCCCATGTTCCTTGAAATCTCTGCTTCTCCTCTCAAGATTCCCTTTAAATGCCCTTGGCTGAAAATAGGAAAAGCACACTCCATTGACAAAGACTCTTTAACTGCAGACATGCTCACTCAGATTTGTTGGATTTAAGTTGTTCCAGGATTTGCTGGAGATCCCCAAGTCAGTAGTCTTACTTTTATTTGTGTTCATAGAAATGCCCGTCTTGTCTTTAAGTTTACCGCTAACATTATTATTGTAGAAATAGTATCAGGCTTCCCTGTTTATCTTTGATCGTGACTCACAAAAGGGATCTTAGGAAACATCGACATGAATGCACACGTTCAGCGAGTTCTCATTTTGCATATTGGTTACCCAATGGCATTATTAGTAGAATTAAAGGATCTGTGACTTCCAGAGAAATTTCTGGAAGTACCAAATAGTTCGGCTCCACAGTCTCTCACTGCATCCAGTCAGCACCAGCCTTTCCTACTTTCATTTTCCATGTGAAGAGCAGGGTGGGTGGTTGATGAGGAGAAGCTACAGTACCCACTGCTGATTGTTCATTCAGTATCAACTTGTCTTTACCGGATTTGTGAACGTAGTCTTGTGTTGTGATGATATCTGTGATAACTTCTAAAGGTTACTCTCACTCAAACTGTGTTTAGCGGGTAGTTGATTTTTCTTTCCACTAGTTTCTGTTTAACTAGTAGGTTGAGAACTATTGCTTCCAGGTGTTCCAGTCATCAAGTCTCTATGATCCTGCTCAATGGCTGCTCACATATGCTATGCTTGGCATTCATTCATTTCAGCAAAACCACCCACAGACACACAATAGTCAGCCAAGAAACATGTTGTAAGGTACCAATAAGCCACGAGCCACATGGCAACTTATAGACTAATAGATATGGGTTAATTTAAGATATAAGAACTAGAAAACAAGAAGCCTGCCATGGCCATACAGTTGTAAGCAATAAAAGTCTCTGTGTGTTACTCGGTTGGGTCTGAGTGGCTGTGGGACTGGCAGGAGAGAGAGATTTGTTCTGACCGTGGACCAGGCGGGACTGGAGAAAACTCCAGCTACAACATGTGTCCTGTACTGCCACCCAGGTTCAATCTCTGCCTCTCCTCAACCCCTTGTGATCATCATTGCTCTTGTTTCTTCCATGGGAAGGTTTGGCTTCCGACTCTTCAGTGCTTAGATGCTCCTGAGAGAGTACCTACATAAACGGAACTTCCCCTCCTCCCATCGGCCCTTGACCTTATGCATCTACAGTCTTTTGTTCGTTTGCGGTGATATAACCCCTCCCCGACTTCTGTTCAAACAAACAACACTACCAGCAGAGTCATTTGGTGATCGAAGTTTTAATGCGTGTATTATTCTTCCTAATAGACGTCTATGAAAGTAACTGGTCAATATAACTTAATTAGTCATATATATGTTTATCTGGTCTTTCAACTTAACAATTTAATATTTGGGGAGGCTGTATATCAACAGCTAATTGATCCAAATTTTGAAACAAGTTTAGTGTTTTTGTGTTTTTAATTTGAATTCAATTCAAGACAGGATGAACTTTTTGTTACACTGTATAGATGGGCAAATGATTCAAGTATAACAATGTCATTTCTTAAACGATATTTGTTTGATTGATAAAATAGTTCAAAATGTATGCAGATATTCACTAGGACTCTTATGTTTAGTAGCATGAGAACACAGTTTGGGTACACTTTAAATTATAATTGTTTCTTTTGTACATGGATTATAGATAGACAAATTGACACAGAGGGATCACTCTCCTTCCAACTAGACTAAGTCATATTATATATTATTATAGAAACTACCATTTTGTAACTCACTTAATCTATTCTAGGACAATATAAACTATGTTAATGCAGATGCTTGGAAAGAATATTGTTTTGTTTCTGCATGAAAAGGAGGTAGACAGAGGCATCCACTAAGATTTAAATGGTTTCATGTGACCATAGACGCTACAATTGAAAGTCATTAAGGGCTTTGTAGTAATAAATTTTCATTGATAGATGCTGTGAGGAAAACATTAGCAAGGTCTTTGGATGAGTTACTTGTTCTGTGGAGGGAAGGGGTGGGAAGAGGGTATAGAAGAGGAGAAATAGTCTCACTCCAAAGACTGCCTACAGCTCATTGAAAATATCTGGTTCAGATATAAGTCACAGACTTATTGTATCAAAAGCAATTGAGTATAGTGCCCACAGTGCTAGATGTGGAAGTGATGCCATTTTGCTTTTAAGGCCAGGAAGCTCATTTCAACTCATTTGCCTTTCCCACCTTTGAATTCACATGGAATTCTTGAGAACTCTTTAGGAATATGATTAATGATGGATTAGTCAAACATCTATAAATACAATAAATATCATAAAGTCAATGTAGGAAGGAAATAATTTTTGTAAAATAAACTCTTGGGGGAGGCTAAGGTTTAGAGAAGCGATGTGGCAGTGTGGTAGTCCTCATTTTGATACCAATGGACTGAAAGATGGAGGATGTGACCAAATTCTGCCATGGAGCCAAACCTTGAGAATCTAGACAAGCTTTTCTTGGGAACTAGTTCTTCTCCTCCCCTCCTCCCGTCTTCCTCCTGTAATAAGAGTAGCTTGAGAGAAGAAAGGTTTGCTTAAGTTTGATGCCAAAACATTCATGAGAAAGCTTTTTGGGATTTTCTTTGTATCAGCTTTATTTCATTAATTTCCATTCTTATTCTCGCTTGTCACCTTAATCCTCACTTGCCCAGGCTAGAGAAGCTGATGAAATCTTGGGCTACCACTCCAGAAGAACACTTATGTGGTGGCACACATGTGGAATTTCAAATCTAGCTTCCAGAGGTTGCCTGAGCATTGAGCCCAAGTGTGGCTCCTCGGGTTTCCGTTTCCTGAGCTGTGGATTGGAGGTTCCACCTGCAGCTCCTCTCACCCCAAGTTCCAGCCCCGTAGTTTCTTTCTACCAACACCTATGGCTGTCTTAGGAGTCTGTCCATGCATGGGCAGTGCCCAGTTCTTCATCCAGCAGGAAGCCGAACTTGAACCATTTTCTCCACGATCTTTAGGAATCCTGGCAAGTGGTGCCATGTGGCCACAGTGGTAACCTGCTCACTAGCACACCTAACAACTGACTTCTTTCCCTTGTCCTACTCCCATAGTGTCTAAAACGCTTCTTAGGATTAGCTCTTAAGCCATCTACTTGCAATCAAATCCCAATCTTAGTGTCTACTTTTATGAGGAAAAGAAAGCTTTTGCAAGACATGACAATAAATCACCTCAAGACTTTGTGGTTTAAAACACAGATTTTATTGTGCACCTGAACTGTGTTGGCTGGAATGAAAAAAAAAAAAAAACAAAAAAAACCAGAGAATAGAAAGTTATTTGGTAACTTCCAAGACTGTTGTTGTAGCTATAAATTGATTGAGAACCAACATGTCAAATAAAATTTTTGCTAATCTAAAGTACACTGGGATAATGGGTTATTTAAATTAAAAATCCAGTGAGTATTTTCAAGAACAATACAGTGGATTTTCATGTACACGATTTCCTTGAAGCTGTTTGTACATGTAATTGCATTTTTGAGCATCTGTTATAATTTAGTACCTTAATAAATATGAGTCTTGTCTTGAATTCTAAGTTTAAGTTAGGCTATAAATATAACACATTATAATTTGACGGATAAGAGATAACATATATGTATTCAGCAGAGAATTGCTTTCTCTTTTGAGAAGAAAGTAAAGTCTTGAGTCATAATGAACATATAGTACTTCAGCTGAAAACAGAATCTGGAAGCTTTTACTTCAAGCTCCTAACCTTTTTGGAAACCCACCATTTTACGAGCTGCATGTGCATGCTTATGCACAACTAGATTCATATTACCCCTACACAAGGGATAATTTTTCTCCTAGAAGCCATAGGTTGCCAAATTAAAAGCTCAGTGCCAGGTGTGGGGTACTTCCCTCTAGTTGTTGGTCAAGAGCATCCTGGAGACTCCAAAACATCACAATCCATCACCATGGCTCTTGATTACTCAGCAGAAAACGATGGCAAGAACCCACGGTTGGGGAGCTCACCGCCTCGGGGTAAACCCACCACTAGTATTTGTCAAGTGAACATAGTGTAAAACTGCCCTGGGAATTTGTATTTCTCTACCACAGATTAGTGCAGCTCGCAGGCCTCATCAGAGAGTTTCTTTGTGCAGGGGTGGTAGTTAACGTAGAAACTCGCAGCTGGTCAAAGTGCAGAGGAAAGGTGTCTGTAGAGGGCTCGGCCATAAATGTATCACATCTGTATTATATTCCCTCTCCCTAAGACTTGGGGACCGTTGAGGAAAATGGGGTAAAAAGATTGTAAGAGCCAGAGTTCAGAGGGTATGATGGGACCTTCTGCATGTGACAGGGCCACTACCCTTATGAACTCACAGTAGCTGTGGTTGCTTGCAATAAGACCTGCACACAGTTAGTCAGTCAACTTTTCAACATGGAGTGGGGAGGGTCTTACAAGCTCTCACCATTAGCTGAGGGGCTATGGACAGTTGATGGTTCTGGGAAAGGGGGAGTGGGTTTTTTTGTTTTTTTTTTTTTAGTGTTGTGGCCTCTGATAGGTTGATCATGTTCCTTGAGTATATGGGCAGCACAAATTGGACTCAGTAGGTTATTTTTAAAAAGGAAAAAAACAACCGGAGAACATGAAGTGGAGAAGGGTTGGGGAATGAGGGATGTACAGAGGAGGAGTTAAGGTGAGGAGTAGGAGTGAATATAAACAAAAATGCACAGTATGCATGCCTGTAATCCTCAAAGAATTAATCCAATATTGTATTTAGAAGGACAAGAGTCTGTGCTTACTTCTTGGCAGCCCAGAGGTCAGACTCAAGGGTTTGTGCATGCTATTAAGTACTATAAACAGATAAAGTATGTATACTTAGCATATGCAATTATGTAGGAAAGTATTTATAAATATGCATATACCTGGAGTGACATAAATATATATTTGCTTGGCCAGATGAGATAATATAATGAAATGCCTTGGTGTCTAATACTGTTCTTAGTAAACATAATTAAGGTTCCCTGCAGAAATGGCTGACTCTCCAAGTATGATAAGAACTATCCCAAGTAAGTCTGGAGCATTCTGGGACATTGTATAATGTCAGAATGTAAAGACACTGGAGCAAGAGGAGGGAGGGAGGGAGGAAAGAAAGGAGATACATACATATAGACAGACAGACAGAGATGATACAGACACACAGAGAGACAAAGACACACAGAGACACAGAGACAGAGATGAGACAGAGAGACAGAGGAAGAGAGGGAGAGGGACAGAGAGAGAGACAGACAGACAGACAGATGAGACAGACAGAGAGACAGAGATGAGACAGAGACACAGAGAAACAGGAGAGAGGGAGAGGGACAGAAGAGAGAGAGAGACAGACAGACAGACTCTGATGGTATACATTAAAGGAGCATTGGAGCCAACTGATAAAGTATCTGGAGGCTGAAGTTGTAATATGACAATAGAATCCATATAGTAGGAGATTCCAACCCAAAGTGTAAAATAAATATTCATGTGTTCATACTCATAAACAAATGATCAAATAAAGTAACACATGGAGAAGAATGGCTAAATCTGCCCCACAGAAGCATTTCAAACAAATTTTGTGGATTTTCAGCCCCCAAGAAGAGAAATACATAGGATACAAGTAATCTATTCCAAAATGCACAGTTTGAAAAGCAGGAAGAGCAACATCACTGTAGGAAAACCTTACTAACTCTACCTGGGCCAAGGGTAGGTCCTGGCCAATCAAGATGTTTAGTAATAGCAAGAACCTTGTTTCATGTGATAGTGCCCTCATAAGTCTCTGGTCTTTCTCCTGTTAAAGCCTCACGATGAGAAAAAAAACACAGGCGAGTTTTCACTGTTGGATAAGTACTCAGTACCTGCCTGGAAGTACTCAAGCCTCAAGTCATCACAAGCAAGGAAAGACTGATGAGACCAGGCCCAAGAGGAGGCTGAGGTAACCAGACGCAGATGGTTACCAGATGCAGCATCGCACCCAGACACAGCATGGCACCCAGTGCTGTGTACTGGAGTATAAGAGAAGACAGCAGGGAAATTAACATCCAGATTAACTATGGCTTAGGTAATGATTATCTACCAATATTGGCCTATTAACTACAACACACGTATCATAAGTAATGAGATAATTGGTGGACTTAACTCCTATGGTATATTCTTGTAGATTCAGTATTAGGTTATGTTTTCACCAAGCCAAAAATCCTTGATGAAAAGTGGAATAAATAAAATGTTGCATACTTCTTAAAGGATGCAATGACAAAAATATTACAAATGTTTACATGAATGAGCTTTCCTGCTTTGATTAGCCTGTTGGCATTGTAGACTTGCAGATTGTAGGCACATGAGGAAATTTCAATCTTCAAGCATACCTTCCTCTTTAAATATATTCCCCTCTCTTCTCACTCTGTATCTACAGACTTCTAAAAAATTATTTGATTTTTAAAATTTTTCATAGAGGGCTGGAGAAATTGCTCAGTTGGTTAGCAGCACATACTGTTCTTGCAGAGGAGCTGAGTTCAGTTCCCAGGCCCAATCAGTGGCTCACAATCCCATATAACTTCTAGCTCCAGGGACATCGGACTCCTCTAGCATAGACTCGTGGGCACTAGCATTCAAGTGCACAAAACACCTCTCCACGCACATAATTAAAATGAATCATTACAAATGTCATAGAAAATACATATTGTGTATTTAGCATATTTACCCCACACCATCCCTTTCTGACTTCCCTCCACTCTGGTTAGTCCTTTTTGTTCCCCAAAACAGTCCATTTCTATTTCCATGTTGCATGTACATTCACCTTATGCATCTATCCAAAATATAGGGGCCTCAAATGAGAGTAAGCATGACCATTGCATAAGACTTGGTTAATTCTTTTGATATGATTATCACAGATGCACTATTTTCCCTGTAAATGACATGTATGTTGTTCTTCTTTATGAAAAAAATTTTTTTTTTTTGCTGTGTATTTGTACAGCACTTTCTTTATCCACTCCCCTGTTGCTGGACACCAGGTTGATTTCGCAGCTTGGCTACTGTGACTAGAGCAGCAGTGAACATGATGTGCAAGTGTCCCTGAGATATTCTCGACTTGGAGACATCGGGGGAAGTACCGAAGAGTGGTATAGCTGGGTCACATGGTAGATCTATTTTCAGACTGTTAATGTATTATTTTTTAAAATTATTATGCAAAATAACAGGTTCCTTGATGGATGGCGTTTTACACAAACTTATTTCACTTGATCCCACATGAGGTCCTCCGTTCCTCTCCCCATCTTCCTGGCCTCCATCTCTGCCTCTGCTTTCCCTTCCCACCTTCATGTCACATGTGCTCTATTACCGTCCCCTCCTCTTCCTTAAAGCCTTCTTTTCCCTCTTAGCCAAGAGTCCTAGGGTTTATCCTCATGTGCTCAGGGCTCAGTTTTGGAGGCCCTCCATCCATCAGGACGGATGCTCTGATGGCAGGCCTATGTCAAAGGTCGGGCACAGATCCTGCGGTGCCCCACCCTCTCTCAGGGCGCCACGGCCAGCAAACCTCCCCACTTTCATCTGCTGTACTCTTAGCAGTGCACAGAATTAACAGCTCAAACATCATGCGACCTGAAAAGAAGGCAGAGTCCATTCAGAAGGAAAGAGGGGAGGGGTGGTAGGGTGCTTCACAGGTCCTGTTCAGGCAGGGATGTTCAGCAGCTTAGATGCTCTGCTCTGAGGGTAAGCACAGAGGTCACATCATGAAGGAAAAGCTCCGCATACGTGTGACGGGAAGACACCTTTGAGCTGGTATTTACGGAAAAGGAATTTAAGAAGATACTCAGGAAAAATCTTTAGGAGATGTCTGAGTGTCTTTGTCATGGACTATCTGGCAACCGAAACTGACGGCAGTGGGCATTCCCGTCAGAGATGAACCTCTTGGGTGTGATGGCATTCTGTTAGCTTCCTTGGACAACATCTGACAGTTTTGCAACATTAAAATATGCTCATTTGCATCTTCCTCGGGAACATCTGGAGAGGAGAAAAAAAAAGTGGCTTTGGAAAGCTGTTTCAGCTCGCAGAAAACTTGAGGCTGAGCAAACATTTCGGCTTCCCTCGCTGGCCATCACTCACACCCAATGTATTTATACTTTCTCTCCGACAAGAGAACAACATTTGAATAGCTCAAGCTGCCGAGTTAATTATCCAGACGCCATGGGACATTTTAAGCTGCCGGCCAACCCACCTCGCATGATTTGGAACCACACAACCGCTAGGCTGAATAAGGCTTGCCGTGCAGCTGTCCAGTGTGGGTGGGGGGTGGGGGGGCAGAGATTTGCTGCCTTCAAATTTCCTATCTCTGTTTAGAATATCAGTGCCAAGGCAGAAACATGCCAGGATTTCAATGAGTCATCCAGTGGTTTTGACTCTATTTCAGATTTAAAATATATATATATTTGTTCCATAAATGGGTACACACCTCCTCTGATCCCTCATCTCATCATGTGATCAGGACTGCTAAGCTGCTTGAATCTTCTCATTCTTGAGTTGGGGAAGAGCCTCTGAAATTAATCTCTAGACCCACAATCCATTCCCATTCTAAGACCTACCCAAGTGACCTAAAGTCAAGCAACAGTTCACTTCAGGATATCCCACTTCTCCTCCTTTTCATGTGGTACTTGGTGAAGCCTGGTTGTGAGATCTGATGGTCACAGGCTGTCCCTTGTTTTATTTAAATAGATCAATGTACATCTTTGCTTTACGGCACAGTAGCAGTTGACTTCATCGCATATTTATAGTCAGATCCAAAGTCCAGTCCAAATGGGCAGATAATGTTGTATGGGGCATGCCTTCCTAACAGCATTTCTGAGTGTGGTTCAGGGAAATCAGATGCAGATTTGACATGAAACAGAAATGAACGTATTTTGAAAGTTCTCTGTAGACTTGCATTGCACAGCATAGTTGCAGCTCACACATTTGGGGAGCCTGAGTTACCCAGGTGCTGCTTTAGACTTTCACTTCACTTGGTGAAGTCCATCCAGTCCGGTTTGTACCATCAGGTAACTGCAGACCAGGGAACCCGGGGCATCGCCCGGGGAAAGAGTGAAAGCCACTTGTCTGCATCTCCTTTCTGAGCGATGACAAAGTGTTGTAAGACACTCTTGAATGTATTTCTCATTTCTCTGTAGTCTCAATTTCTCTGGTCTTCTCCAATTCCCCCTATTATGGCATCACTGTTTAATGGATCAGAATTCAAGCATTAGGAAACATAGGGCTGCCAGTTTTTTTGCTGTTTAAAAAAATGGTCCCTGTGTTTTGGTTCACCTCAGCTTACTGCAAAGGTCCTCACCAAGCATGTCCTCTTGTCATGGGAGGCAGGAGAGGAACTAACATAGCCAAGAGGACTGTTTTCAAAATCAATCTCTCCTATTTTAAAAGAGATCCATCTTTCCAGGAGGTGCAAACACAGTCATTTGAATGAGACCTCTATCTTTCCAAGTGCCCCGCATTCCTTTTCACACTAGAAGAAGAGAGCGTCAGTGCCTGCTGAGCTAACGAAATGGATGGCTTTTCCCCTTAATGGGCTCAGTTTGATTTTCTGTCATTGTGGTCAATGACACAAGACCTGCTCAGTGTCTGGACACTAGAGGAACATCATTTTTCTCTCACATCATTGGAGCTGCATTGTTTCCATCACCTGCAGTTCCTTATCCTTTCATGGCTGTCTTTGATCTGGTCCCTAACATTGTGCAATTTCACAAGTCGCATAACACATGCAAAACCAATAAACAAAGATGTTTCTCATTTCTGAAGCTCTTCTAGACCATGAAGGGAAACTGCATATGTCTTTGTTTGTGCTATGTGTATTTAAACTGTATGGTTGAAGAATCTTGACCTATGCATACGTCATAGGAAGATTAATCAACACATTAGCGTATCTACCGTGGTCTTCCTACAATTTGTTTCCTTGTTTGAGGCAAACATGTCATTGGGAAGAAACCTTAAGGAGGGTGTTTGGAGCCCTGGCCTCTCTTTCTCTTCTCTCTGGTTCTGGCTCCTGCTAGGTGGGCAACGTTGATCTATCACGTGTTCTTGGATGTGCCTTGTTTCTCTAAAACGATTAACTGAAAGACCATTGAGCATCAATCCAACTATTTGAAACTATGATTCAAAATACAGACCTTTCAAGTGTCTTCCACAATGATAGACAGCAAACTCACAGTCATAAGTTCACACAGATTTATTTATTGTTTGTTTGAAACATGGGCTTATGTTGCCCAGGTTGGTTTTGAACTCCTATGTTGCAGAGTTTAGCTTTGAACTCTTGATCTTTTTGTCTCCATCTTTTAGTGTTGGAACTATAAGCGTGCACCACTAGCCCAGCTCACACTGAATGTGGTTTGGTTGTTCATTCTTCCTTCTCAAGAGAAAAGTCCCGTGGGTTTCAGGTAGAATGCAAAACAGCTGTCTTTAAAACAGGAAGCAGTTATGCATCAGAGTTAACTCTTGAATTCACCAAACAGATCAATTAAAGCAGGTGCCCTCCTATAGTCTCATAAGAAAGCCATACTCACATAATCACAGCATCCATGGTCACAATTCTCTGAGGTCATGTGATTAACATTTAGAGTCCAGTACGCATGGAGTTGAGTATTTTATATACTTTGATTCCATTTTATCCTTGTGACCACACCAGAAATAGACATGTTAAAAGCCTGCATGTCAGATAGGAGTGAAACTCATCAGGGCACTTTTATTTCATAAAGTCACCCGCATCGGGAAGCCACATCCTCCATTCCAGAGGCAAAGCCATAAGCATACACATGCTACACTTTCTCATTAACCAAACACATATTGAACACAGAAATGAAAGTTGGAGAGGAAGTAGTCAGAGGAAGACCAAGCAGGCTCTTTAGACTCTGGTGGGTTTTCTTTTTTTTATTTAATATTTTTATGTTATAATTAACTTAATTTCACATATCAGCCATGGATTCCCATCCTCCTCCTCTCCTCCCCAGCCCCCCAATGGACCTCCCCATTCCCACCTCCTCCAGGCAGGTCTCCCTGGGGAGTCAGCCCAGCTTGGTAGGACTCAGCCTAGGCAGGTCCAGTTCTCCTCCTCTACACCAGGCTGAGCAAAGTGTCCCCAGGCTTCTGGATGAGTGAGACAGTTGATTAGCTAGAACTATTTGGGAGGCCCCAGGCAGTGGAAACGGGACCTGTCCTTGGTACATGGGCTGGCTTTTTGGAGCCTGGACTATATGGGACTCTGTTGATTTTCAAAACTCAAGCTGAGTCTTATGAGAAGGAAAAGAAAAGAGAAACTAAAGCATTTACTCCTTTCTTAGACGCTTCTGGAAAGCACAGAAGTTCATTCCCTGCAAATGTCACGAGTAAACTGCAAATGTTCTTAGGAGGTGTTTGACCTCGACTCTCTGGAGGGAGGCTACGTTTACTAAGAAAGATCTGTAGTGCACTCTGTATTCCAGGCACAGAGGTCACTTCGTGCTTGTCGAGGATGTCAAGGGTGTGGGATTGACCCATCTGTCTGTGCCTCTTCCTCTTTTGGCAGGGTTATGCCTTGACTGTGGATAGGTTGATGCAGAGATGGCTGTTCTTTAAATGCTTCTGGGAACGTTTGCCAAGAAACACACTTAACATTATTTAAAGACCTTTTCAAAGAAGAACCCTCCCCTTAAGCAACTCTTGGCCGGTAATCTACACCGAACATCTGCGGCTATATTTTTGGAGACATTATTTAAAATCTTTTTAAGTGCAGTTTCTTCCTACTTCCCAACGATGGATACTTGCGAAGGGCTTGATAGTACCAAGGAGGGGCAGAGGAGGACATGACTGCCGCTTAAAGGATTTAAAGAATTGCGTGCTGCCATATTTTATGCCCCCATGCGCTAAAAGCCTGCAGTAAGCCGGGGGAGAGGGCGCCGCTTCCTTCTCTGGTGTGAATTGGGAATGATATTCCTTCGAGGTTTCCTTCCATCTGAAAGAAACGTCGGAAGATCGCCGACTGTTCTTCGTGACGCCTACTCCCAGAACAGTGCCATCAGAAAGACTAGAGATGCCCCTTTAATATTCTGTGAAGCAGAGGTTGAAAGTGCAAATGTTATACAGAGGTTCAAAAGGAGCGACGTACTCGACTAGAAGCAATGAGCATTTTATGTAGATCATTACGTGTAATTGTATGTTTTTCACATACAATGTATACATCATACTATCGCACTCTATAGATATGCACATACATATAGCTTATAGTCTGTATCACACAGCTAAGTCAGGGCACCTGTGCTGCTCAGCCATGGGACGTACTCTGGCCCATGAACATAGTAACAGATGTGCTGTAAGCAAGTTATGAAAGCCACTCACACAGTGCAGACTTGTTTTTGAACTCTGTCATTCTCACGGGAAGAAAGGTTGAGAGAAACCCAAGAGTTAAAAACCTACCCAGATAAGACCAACTTGGGTCATTCATCCCCGTGTTTTTCCTAGAGATAAACAATTTCTGTTTCAGGACACAGAAATATGGATTTACTTATTATGGTGCAATAGAGGAAACCAGTTTGTTTAGGTGTAAAAGCTCCTGAAATGTTCCCTAAAATAAGACTCAGGAGTTTAAAATAATGAAGAGTCACTATTTAAAATGTGTTACATCAATAGCTGCAACAAACCCCAACAAAACAAAATTTATTTTGGCAGACATTTTAAAAAACGTTTTATTACTTTTTTGAGAATTTCAATGCAACATATTTTTGATCATATTCATCTTCCTCGACTCCTTACAGACCTCCCTCTCTGTCCTTTCCTAGAACAGGGTAGTATGTGTGAGGAATCAAAGCTGTGAAGGACACTTTGATGTTCATTGTTAATGGACAAATAATATCTCTTAGAAAGTAATATTTGAGCTGAAATTCTAATTATAAAATAAAACAAAGTTGGAAAATTCACTCAGCTTCGGTTTTTTCTTTCTAATTTTTTTTAAGATTTACTTTATTTACAGGTTTATTTATTTACAAAATGTGTGTAATGGAGTTCTGCCCACATGACTGTCTACACACCACTCATTTGTGTAGTACTCAAGAGGCCAGAAGGGAGCACTGGATCTCTTGCGATCAGAGTTGCAAACAGTTGAGCCATCATGTGGGTGCTAGGGAATTGAACCTGGATCTTCTGGAAGAGCGGCCGATTGCACTTAACCATGGAGCCATCTCTCCAGCCTCCATCTCCCTCCTCCACCTTCCCCTCCCTTTTCCTTTCTCCTTTCCTCCTCCTTCTCCTCCCTCATCCTTTCCTCTTTTAGACCACTGTATTTAGTTTTTGTACTCAGCTACTCTTGGAAGTGGGGGGGGGGTGCCTGAAGTGTGGTCGATGTACGTGGGTCACTTCACTAAAGAAAATGGACTCTCCATCTCCTGGAGACTATCAACTGACAGTAGCTTTTCAGATAGTGGTGGATTTCACAGCCATCCCTCCCGTCCTGTGATGGATTGCTTGGATTGAACTCCCACAGGTCTTATGCACACTGTTACAATCATGGTGAGTTCACATGTACAGCTGCCTGTTGTACCCAGAAATCGAATCTCCTTGAGGTTATCTACCACCTCTGGCTCTTACAGCATTCTGCCCTTTGTTTCCCAAAGGTCCCCAACCCTTTAACTCAAAACTTTATCTTCCAGATTACTCACACATGTTATTCTGCTCCTGTATTTGAAATAAACCTGTGTTTAAGCTATTGTTTTTTTCTTCATAAAATAAAATTCCATGAAATTTGCTTTTATTTATCTTGCTTTGTGTTCCTAGCCTAGTATAGCCTTTGGGACATAGTTGGCCATTTCCAAATATTTGTGAAGGAGAAAATATAGGAATCTGAAATTGGGCATTTGGGGTCTAAAGTTCTTCTTAAGGGGTGCCCAATGAATAATTAAGGAATTAGAGAAAGCTTTGAGAAGGAGCATTAGTGATCTGAGTAAGGAAAAATATTTACCAAGAGAAAGTGGGTAGAGTGGCATGCGTCTATGGACGTGAAAGTATGAAAATTCTCAATAGAATCAGAGGTAGTCCAAGCTAACTATAGCTTAGCTCACATACAGTGACAGCAGAGACCATGAGCCCAAAGTTTTTGGCGTCGAAAGGGAATGTGCAATCTTCAGAGCAGTGAACAAATGACACGTGATGCCAAGTTTGGAGAACATAGGAAGAGAAGCAAGCTTAGAACAAGACAATGATCTGGGTACATTAGAAGTGGATGTAGGGAGCCTCCACTTGAAAAATAACTGTAGTAAACGTTTATGTCTTGAACAACCCTCCCAACATGCAATGAATGTGACCTTACTTCAGAGAACAGTGATTATTTTTATTTTTTAAACAACCATCTATCTCTGTGTACTTAACTGCTTGTAAATGGGGAGTTTCTGTCCTGCCCCGTCCCACAGCTGCTTCCAAATAATCACTCAAGGCTATATCTATTATAAATGTTTGGCTGATAGCTTAGCTTGTTTCTAGCTAGCTCTTACACTTAATTAACCATAATTCTTGTCCAGTTTAGCCACGTGGTTGGTGGCTTGTTATTTCATTTTTTTTACATGTCTTGCTTCCTGGGCAGCTGGCTAGTGTCTGCTGACTCTGCTAATCTCTTCTCCTTCTTAGTTTGGTTGTCCCACCCATACTTCCTGCCTGGATACAGCCCAATCAGCTTTATTATTACAATGAGAGCAAACACATTCACAGAGCACAGAAGGACATCCCACAGCAGCTGCTAGATGGACACTATGGCAAGTTGAAATAAGCACATCTGCTCTCCTCTGTTGACACTGCAAAGCCCACCTGGGCAATGGCAGGAATCCAGATATTTCACATTTTAGGTTTTTTGACAGTAAAATGAGAGTAATCGAAATGGATCTATTTTCTGACTATTTTACACTCAGAATTTCTGAGTCAAATAATTTATAGTTATGAAAATGAACTGATTGATGAAACATACTAATTATGAAGATAAACTCGAGCCTATAATCCTGAGAGTCCCCTAGGAAGAACAGGAGGCTGTTGATGTTTACTGACACAAGATGACCCCAAAAGTAGGGAATGCAGCACCTGGACCAGACAGTTCATGGCGAAGGTCAAGTTACCTAATTAGCTGTTCTAAAACCGGACTCTCTGAACATTTGAGAGAACTCAATATATGTATTTCAAAATGTATGTAATCCTGGAAATTTCCTAGAAAAGGAACCCACAAAAATTGCAAGTGCTTTTTGTTAATTGATACAGCTCTGCTATCATTCCTACATTAAAAAGTTCATTTTTAAGGCAGCCTAAACTTTTAGATTTGGATCCCTACAATCTAGGATACAGATTGTAAACACAATTTGTCATACATTGTCTATGATTAATTTTATGTTGACTAGGTTTATCTTGTCCTATCCTCACTAAGCAATTTGGCGTGTGGTGTTGTGTGTGTGTGTGTGTGTGTGTGTGTGTGTGTGCACGTGCACATATGCGTGCAGGTGCACATGTATACATGTGTATGTGGAAGTTAGAGGTGGACACTGGGAATTCTTCTCAACCGCTCTCTACCAAGTGAGACAGGATGTCTCATGGACTCTGGAGCTTATTTACTAGGCTAGACTGACTAGCCAACAAGCCCCAGCAATCCTCCTCTCCCGGCTACCCAGTGCTGGCATATCAAGCATGCACCACAACACCCAGTGGAACATGGGAGTCGGCGATTGAAAAGGTCCTCGGGTTTGTGCAGGACGCATTTTACCGACTAAGCTATCTCCCCGGTCCTGCTATTTACTTCCTCAGGAAAAGCAAAAGACCAAGGGAGCATACCAGACTATCTTGTAGTTAGTATGCCCCACTGAATGCTGAATGTAAACGTTAATGAAGGTTAGCCTTATTTTATGACTCTGCATATACACAATGTTTGTCATTCAATTACCCTCTAGCTGAGATGCATATATTAGGATATCAACATTAGGATATTTTGATTCAAATTTATTGGGAAACAGACCTTATTTATGAGAATGTGCCATCTATTTTCTCTAGCTCAAGAATACACCGAAGTCACCTCAATACGAACAACTGAGAAGTTCTCACAAAGGAATAAAAGGTTGCACTAAGTAGGCATGTTTGACCTTCTGGTGAGCACAGCTTTCTCAGCGTAACTGGAAAGCATTGTTAGGACGGCAGATTGTCCCAGTCCAAACTAACAGATATTCACCTGGGCCTGCTGTCCATGCGAATATGAGATCCCGAAGGACAGAACAAGATTAGCAATGCTGCCCAAAGTTTCTTCTAAATGATGGGAAACCAAAACAGCAGTCCAAGAGCTGGTTTCCGAATCCCACACACATCTATTTATACTTTCATTAATTATTTGAGAATTCCATACAATGTATTTTAATCACATTACCCCTAACTCCTCCCAGATCCACCCCTACCCCACCTCTCCACCCACCCACTTTCCTGTCTTCTTTTTCTTAATCCACCAACTTCATCTGTGCGTATGGGGCTGTGCTGGAGCATAGCTAACTGCCAGGAGCACAGCTTAGAGAGATTGACTCCCCTCTCCGCAAACATCAACTGTGTCCATGGATCGATCGTCAGTTAGAGGTTGGGTTCATGAACCCTTCTCCTCCATGCTGGAGTGTTGACTGGGTTCAACATGTGCAGGGACCACAGCTGCTGGTGTTCATGATTGCAGTGGTCCTGTCATGTCCAGAGGACACTGTCCTCCTCTGGCTCTTGCAGTGTCTCTGCCCCCTTTCCATGACAGTCCCTGACCCTAGGTGAGGAGTGTCATTCACATGTCCCACTCATGGCTGATCACTCCACTCACACTTGCTCTGCACACTTTGACCAGTTGTGAGTTTCTGTGTTTGGCAACATCTACTACGCAAAGAAACTTTTCTGATGATGATGTCTGAGGTAGAAAAATAGGAATCTACAGGCCATTTTGATATTAGTCCTTTTTAGCAGAATCATTGTCCTAGATTGACCTCTGGGGCCTGTAAGCTCCCAGCTATGGGTTATTTCCTGAAGTGTTTACACATCATGTTCATGTAGTACAAGTTCCTTGTATGGACATGTGTGTGATGTATCAGATTCTACCATTTCACAACAAGCATGCGGCAAGGCATGCAAAATGTTTTCCCTACGCTGTAATTATATATATATATATATATCTGATACACTACATCATCCCAAACAGTATAATACACACTACTTCTAAATGAACAAACTATCAGTTATTGAATATGCAGAATTAGAAAGTGAAGTCTTTACTACTTAGTAATAATTCACACTTTTGGATTTATATATATGTATATATGTGTGTGTGTGTGTGTGTGTGTGTGTGTCTTAACTGACAAATACCCATCTATTTAAATAAGGAGTCTCATATATTAATATTAATATGTATTTTTAAAACCTAGGTATATTTAGATTTCATTATAAAACAGTTATTGTAAAAATTAGTTCACTAAAATCATTTGTAAAGAGTCATTTTAGCTTAATTGTGACACAGACTGCATATATATATGTAATTACAATTATAACATCTTTTACATTAGATAAGCAAGCTACAGCCTTTTGCACAGTGAAAGTTTCACTGACAAAGGTTAGTTTTCAAGTTTCTCAGAGTGGAATGGAAATCTGTTAGCAGCAGACAGCTATTCCCCAATCTGAGGGACAGAACCATGCTTCACTCTATCTCTCTACTGCACTGTGGGCATCATCTAGTCAGCAACTCCCATGACAACATCAATGCTCATTTTTAGAGTCAGTTCAGATGTTTTACTCTGAGTATGACAGTTCTGTAGACTGCCATAAACCAATGATGTTTAAATGAGATTTCTTGTCACGAGGCCTCTTAGGAATCACGAGCATTTGGGTAAGTATGCTGTACCGCAGCCTGCTCGATGGTGCCGCATCTGAGCAAAAGCCATGCTTTTTCTCCTCTGCCACAACCACAGCATTCAGAGTGAGATTGCAGCTCAACAGTTGCGGGTGGACCTTCTGCCTCTGTGCTGGACTGCAGCGTCATTCATGGAAGTGGGAAGGATGTGGTGTCAGCCGGAGCGCGCTTCGTTGGAGTTACCAAAAGGGTAAGAGGAACAATTCAAGGTGATGCACGGAGCCCTCTTCTTCCTACAACTTCTGGCTCACACCAGGGTGTTGTGTGTGATTGGCAGGATTCCCCAGGATGGGACTTCTGTGAGGGGAAGAGCCTTAACTTCCTGCAGATTTAAGGCTCAGGTTGCTGCATGATGGATTCCGCCCTAATGTCATTAGCCGCACACACTGCTAATTGTAGTGGCTGCTAATCCATCCGAACAGCCAGAATGATATTAGCTTTCAATAGGATTACATACATCCAGGCTTGTTTCTGCATCAGCTAGCAATTAAAGTTTAAACTGTTGAACACGCAGCTTGTGTGGGCTAAGTAATTTAATAGCATTAACAATGCATTTCCCTATTTGCTCTAATCTCTTTACAGGCTCATCATTTGCCATCACCTTTGTGTGGCACATCCGACATTAGCTCTAGCCTAACAGCTTCCAGAGGGGGCACTGTATAGAGATGAGAAATGGAAATACCAGCTGCAACGTCAGTGCAGCAGCATATTTTATATTAATTATTCCATCTTCTCCAGAACCTTCCCTCTTCTGTTCGTCTCTGTCTCTCTATCTGCATATACCTTGGGAGGTTTGGTAGTTTATCTTATCAGGGTTTGAAGACTAGAAATCAACCTATTTGGATTCAATGTCTACAGAAGAAAATACTCACTGAAAGTTGTTTGAATAATTCCAGATCATGTATGGATCAACTCTTTCAAAGTCTGAGTGTAAGCAGGATTAAGCTGTCTTGATTGCTTGTTCAGGAAAGATGTATTTGTATGAGATAGTGTGAGATCAGGCCAGAAATAACCTCCAGGTAGAGTTTCTTGTCCCATTTGCAGCACATCCTTAGCACAGGACTACAGAAATGCTTTTCTGGAGGCCAGGATTGGGTGGGCGAGAAGGACAATTCCAACTTCCTGATCCAGCCCCAAGCCCTTGATGCTTCTCCCTGGCTCACACGGTTACCACCTCTGTTTCCCTGTTCCTAGCACTTGTTACTAGGAGGACAATCAGGACGGGGGACTGTTAGATTTAAGAGAGGCAGAGGGTATTCTGTAAGCACTCTGCAAGAAAGGTGCCGCCACGCCAGGATCAAACACCAGCAGCTCCACCAAGCATTTCCTTTGTTCTGGTTATGAATTTCCTACCTGGGGTCAAGCTGGTAGATACCATCGCTGCCTAGTCTGACAGAACTTACTTGTGTCTCTGGCTGCTGAAGCAAAGTGTTAAGAGCTGGGTGGCTAGAGAAAGTGGCGGCTCCTTGTCTCATAGTTCTGTAGGCTGAGAGCTGAGAGGGAAGGGCCGTGACCTCTGACAGCTTCAAGCGGCAACACTAACCTCCTCTGGAGCTGCCAGCGCCTTTGTCGGGCTGTGGCTTGTTGGAGCATCACTTCCCTCTCTCCTGACTTCTCCCCGTGTGTCTTCATCCAGTCTTACTTGTGTGCGTTCCTGTCTCTGTATTCAAGTGTCCCTGCATTTTAAAGAACTAGTCACATTCAATTAGGGCTCACCTTAATGACCTCACTTTAACTTAACTGCCTCTAAAAGCCTTATTTCAAACTAAGGTCATATTCTGAGGTACAGGAGTTGGGGGTATAGCAGATCTTTTTGGTAGGACCCAATTTAACCCATTAGAGAACTAGTCATGTGCCATCTGAAATGGTAATGGGCTGTTTCAGCCTGAAAAAACCTTTATCCTGAGAAACAGAATAATCCATATTCTCTGGACATAGTAGTCAATAATAATTGAATTATTTTTCTCATTTCTTGGGCCCTGCCATCTTGTAGTTCCTATATCAATTTACTTTTATTACATAATATTCTCCAACTATTTCTCTGCTCATCCCTTGTGTTTAGTCATTTTTCTTTCTCATTTATCCCTTAAATGCGGCTATTAGTCAGGATTCTCCAGAGAAAAAGAACACTCCCCCCCCAATCCATACACACACAGGGGCATTTTTTACATGTATTTACAAATAAAGCCATTTGTTCAGTAAGATTGGTTCATGCAATTACAGAGTCTGGAAAATGCCAGGATTATTCATTGGCAAGCTGGAGGTTCAGGGAAGCTGATAGCAGTCTTCCAGAACACACAAGAAGGTTCAAGAAGATGAGGAGCTAACGGTGTATGTCCATCTTGGACCTAAAGGTCAAACTAAAGAATCAGAAGCACACGCAAGGACAGGAGAAGACAGACGTCCTCGAGTGAGCAGGAACAAAGCTGCTCCTCATGTACCTGTGTGTTCTATCAGCCTTCAGTAGATTGAATGATGTCTCTTCTGAGGAGCCTACCAGTTTCACTGCCAGTGTCCTTTTGGAATACTCCTCCCAACACATACATACACACACACACACACACACACACACACACACACACACACACACACTCAGCAATATTACCTGAACACCTCTGAGCTCAGTGGAGTTGACATGAAATGAGCCACCACAGTGGCAGTCTATCTGAACTGTCATTGGCTCTTTTTGTTGTGTCTGGCTGACAGGCGAATGACTGAGTCTACTTTATGTAAAATTGGTCTTGTGAGACAGCCAGGAGAATTCATTGCAAGAGTTAGATATTTTACCCTGAACAAGGTTATTGAAAGGTCATATTAATTCTTTGTTATTTCATTTTGAAGTTGTTTGGCATTCACATAGAATAAGGGATAAAGGTAACCTTAGCTCATATTTCTACGGATGTTGTATATTTTGCTTCAAAATACCGAACCCTATGTGCATTCTCTGGCTACCTTTATCACAGCCATGCCTGAATGCTCTGGACTGAAATGAATAAGCAAACTTACTTTTTCTATAAATCTTTCTCTCTTTGAAAATTATTTACTGAAAAATCTCATCAACTCAGGAGGCTTGATGACATATAAAACATTGGCAGGTCCTCTTAGAAGACCAAAACATGCTCATGATCTACCTAGTATCCATAATTCGATGAAGCAGAGAAATCTAGAAGTAAGAAGTACTCTTGATGTCTACTGATCAAACTTTGAAAACACAGAAAGCCTGTTCCACTTGAGAGCAGAGAAGGCTCAGTGCGGAGGCCCTGGCTCGTGCGAGAACAAGGACAGGCAAGCGCTTTCTTCACGCTTCTCAGTGGATGAATTAGCCATGCTCCAGGGTCATGTTAACATTGCCATTTTCGTACAAAATCACTTAATAAATTGATTGGCACCTTATCTCCTGTCAATGTCATTCCACTTTTAGAGATGTCAAACTGTTTAAATATTAAAAACAAAACCGTGGAGGACGACTCAGTGAGAAAGGGCTGGCGCTTGCCGAGGATCAAAGGAAGAAGATGGCTGCTGAATCCATGCGATGTTACCAGAGAAGGAGTAGAGTGTTCTTGTCAGCTCCCATACCAGACCCTCGTGGCTGACTCAGACACAGTGAATGTGGGGGGAGATGGGAGAGAATGAGCACCACAGAAAACGACACAGTTTGAGCCATAGGAGGGTGCCTGTGACAACGTGAGCCCGGCAGACTACAGGTCAGAAAACTGACAAGCCTAATTCTGGGCCAGTCCCAGGGAAAAGCAATTCCTGAGGCAGACAAAATTACAAAGTAAAAAGTAAACTATCACACGAACCATATGACACTCCCAGCTGGCCTGGCGGGCATTTTAAGAGAGCTATTCAATCCTGTGGCCAAATTTTAATTTATGGGTATTTTATTAACTTGGGTTCAGAGTCAGAGTTCTCCATGCGTGATCAGCTAATGAATGTGTTATTATCTAGTTATATATGACTGTGGAAGACCAGGTAAAATGTTTAAAAGAGACATGCTGCGAAACACTTTTTCCTTTAGCCTTAGGTGAGTTATTCTCGTCAATGATCTGATCATAAACGGTGGTGTATATGAAGAAAAATTTTAGAATATAAGTGCTAACAGTCTGAAGAGTGAGCTTCACTATAATTTCATGTAGTTCCTCACTTTAGCTTTTCGACCGGCCTCTTGGTAAAGCTGTACAATTGTACAATCTTATTCTTTTCTTTAGGTCACCAAGCTCTTGGTGTGAACAGGCACCTGCTGATAGAAGGAGGAATGGATGGGCTGGTGACTTCCGGCCATACTCCAGCTGTGCTTGTCTGTCAAAGATGCTCTGAGCTTGAGATGAGTAAAACTAGAAGCCATATTCTTACAAAGACAGTATGACTGACACCTGTTCCTAAAATTATATGTTTCACTTGGGTTTGAATGTCCACAAATTTCTAGGTTTATTTGCAAAACACTGACTAAATTTTATATTTCAAACATGAACAAAGAATGCAAGAAACACCTTTAAAAATCATGTGATGTTTTATTACGTTAGATCTCCACAGCAGAATCTGTATGCCTACTGTGGATACTATCTAACTTTAAGAATTCTTAGGTAATATTGGCATTCTTCACCACATGGCGAGACAAGTGCGTGGATTTTGCCTTACCTCCTATAGCATCTAATGATAGCATCCAACCTTTAATAGATGCTCAAAAAGATATGCTGGGTACTCATCATTAAATAATAACTCAAAATGGCCTGAGAGTGTGAGCAAATTGATTTCCTCCTCTTCGAATCTATTTCAATCTTGCATTAGGAAACCGCTCACTGCGACTCTCAGCCTGAACTCCAGGCTGGATGCCCGAGCCATGCTCTCCTTGTGACTGATACTAAGTGGGCCAGCAGCACCCCAGCTCTGCCTCCCATCCCACAAGAGCACGCTGAAGCCCCTTCTAAACCACACTGCTTCTTCCCTGGACCCTTGCGATGGTCCTCACCACACGAGTTCCTCTGTCTTTTCTTTCATGCTTTTTCAGTTTGTTCTCTTCAGAGCAGCCAGGATGAACTACAAGCACAGATTGATCATATCTTTATGCCGATTAAGCCCTGGAAGGGCTTTCTACAAATTCTGAAGAAAATCTACTTCCCTACTAAGGTGTACAAGCTCTGCATCCAGTCCTGATTGCCCCAAGGCACTCCTCACATGTAGGCATGAACTTCAGTTCCTGGAGAGTATCACGTTTTCCCCTTCCCCTCAGCTAATACCCCTTGGTTTCCCTATCTGCCCCAAGCCTCCCCCTGGCCCCTGGATTGCTGACCCCTCTCATCCTTTAATCCCACCTTTTCCCCTCTGAGAAACATTCCTTGAACCCCTCTCTCAGTCCACTTCTTTCACAGCCCCTCCTCCATTACTTCACCCATTCTTTAGCTCTTAAGGTTCCACTAAGTTTTACAAAAGCAGCGAGTTACTCGTTGTCTCCTCCCTAGAACTTTGGGACGGACTTGTTTTGTGTTTGTTTGTTTGTTTGATCTTACTGTAGCATACCATACAGTGCTGGGTGCCTATGTGCTTTTGATAAATATTAAAATTGTATTTATTGGGTGCTGGAATTTAATTATTGCGTGTATTTTATTTTAGCACATAGGGGAGGCAAATGGGACACTTTATTTTGGCTTAGTTGAAACTTTCCTCCATTAATTTACTTGCACACCTACCGCAAGCAAGGATGTGAAGGCTGTGCAAAGGCTGTGGGGCGTTCAGAGAAGCGAAGACCTAGCCACTGCCCATGAGCATTTGCCCCATGGGAAAGGTGAGTCACAGGTGCTACTGAGACTATAAAGCTAGGGGCCATTGCTACCCAGAGGTACCTTGGCAGTCTTGCACTCATTTACTGCTCACACTCACACACTGGATTTTAAAGGGGAAAAAGGCTTGTGACTGGGTTGGTGTGGGCTTCCCTGAATATATATATGATGTGGAGGTGTGGAAAAGGGGAGTCCCTGTAAAGATACTGCAGTCTTGGTGGGGATGGGGGAGGCGAGAGGAGAGAGAGGCACAGTCTGCACAAAGAAAAGCAGGTTCGACTTGGAAAGTGAGTTTAAGTCAAATTGTGTGTTTCTGGCTATTGCCTGGATCAAATGTGTCCTGTTTGGATCAGAACAAGGGAAAGCTGTGATCCAAACAGGACGCATTCGATCTTGGAACTGGGTAGTAACCTGATGATAGAAGCTTCAGAATGACTGCTCTGGGAGTGTCACACAGGCCTGAGCCCAGCAGGGGAGGGACTTCCAGTTCTGAAAACCTCCAACCAGTCCTTGTGGTCACAGCCGGTGGGCATGGAGAAGAGTGGCTTGGGCAGACCCTGCAGAAGAGGGAACCCTCTCCCCAGGCTCCCACAGGAGTAGGAGGGGAGAAGGTAGCAGAGATGAGAGCAGAATGCCTTGCAAGGGCAGATGTTTAGATCCATAAGTAATCAGGGAGGAAAACTGGGAAGAGGAGCTCACTTGGAATATGCTGAGCTGAGTGCAAGGCAGGGGATTAGTTTTGGGGTGAAGATTACACGGAGGAGGCTGTGAACTTCATGCCCTGTTCCCTCCATTGTGAGGAGCCCTTTGGGAGAACGCAGACCCCTGATTTCTGTCTATGTGACCTGTGACACTGTGAGGCTGCGGAGGCTGAAGTCCCTATCCAGCCATTGAGAGATCTTACTAAACGCAGTCTTGCAGTCATGGGCCGGGCGGCAGGTCCTGGTGAAATGGGAGCAACCGTTGTGATGTTGTAATCTCAAGGACGCATGGAGAATTAGGCGGCGTGATGTGTTTATTGTGCTTTGTGAGCTCTTTTGGGAGATGAAATCAGCATGTCTCCTCCATGGGTGTTGGGAACTGGATATAACACGCAGTATAAAACTGCTTTAAATAAATAATTGTCACTTTTTTATAGTTTTTATAGTGTTTTTGTCCCCAGTGACACATCTACACTATCACCAAGGTCGGGTAAATCGACCCTTTTCTTAAAAAAGTCTCAGTTGTGTAAAATCTGAACAAGCAAGGAGGGACTTCAGAACTCAGCTGGTGAGGTGTCCCTGGTCCCTCTGCAGTCTGCGGCAGCTCCCAGCCAGCCAGCCGGAGCCAGCTTTCCCGCACTGCCTCCTTGTGTTGGCTGGGGGAAGCGCGAGCTGCCGCCACCCCAGCCGCGGCCGAGCCTGTGGGGAGGCTCCCCACAACAGCAGAAACTGGGAGCTAGCTATGGTGTTGGAAATCACCCAGAGCCTAGCTCCTTTCTAAACCTCCTTCAGGACAGGACGTTGAATTTCTTTGAAGTGAAAGCATTCCAAAATGAAGGATGTGAAGTGTCATCGCAACAGCGACTGTGGCAGACCCTTTAAAACAAATAAGCTCCGTGTCCACTCCCAAATAAATGGCTTTTGTGCAAGTATTGGATGGTTGATAAGGGTGGTGTTACAACATTTAATGAGGTGCAAAGGAAAAATGGCTTTTCTAAGTTCACATGGCTGTTATTATATTCTCTTCTGTTTTTCTTCCCTTCCCCAAAACTCCTCTTTACAGAGGAGCATCCAGATCCTCTGAGACCAGAGAAGGGGAGGGGGAGGGGGAAGAGAGGGGATGGAGAGGGGGAAGAGAGGGGAGGGAGATAACAGAGAGGGAGGGGAGAGAGAAGGAGGAAGGGAGGGGAGAGGGAGGGAGAGAAGGAGGGAAAAAGAGAGGGGAGGACAGGGGGAAGGAGAGAACAGAGAGGGAGAGGAAAGAGGGAGAGAGAAGAGGGAGGGAGAGAAATAGGGAGAAAGAACACAGTATTGAAAGAGAAAGGAGAGAGAGGGAAGGAGGGTGGGAGGGAGAGAGGGGAGGGAGAGAGAGAGAGAGAGAGAGAAGAGAGAGAGAGAGAGAGAGAGAGAGAAGAACACGAAGACAGACAGGAAGAGGAGAGGGAAGGAGAGAGAGATTTCCTAAGCCCATATTCTCTTTCCTCCCTCTCTTCTTTCTTTTATTACCTCATGGATTTTATCTTGATCTTTTTTATTTTTAATCAATAATCATCCTGTTGATTTCCTTCTTTGTAAGACATTCCTTCTGTGGCAACATTAGCCAAACACACTGTGGATTCTGTCTCACTCATTAGTATTAATGTAGTAATGATCATTCCCTTCCCGGGCTCCCCAGACTTGCTTCAATATTTACACACTAAGCTGATGGAGCAGGAAGAATGAGCCTCTGACACCTGGGGCGGGAAGAGGTGGGGGAGGATTGTCTCCACTGGGTGGAGTTCGTGGTGGGATGGCTTGTATGCCTTAGAATTGTTAATTAAAAGGACGGGAAACACTCTCCTTCACTCTGTAACACTTGCTGGAGTCCATCACTCTAGCCTCCCTGGTTCTCGACCTCTCCAGTGACCAATGAAAAGTAGAGTTGTCCTACTTTCTGCAGCCTCTACTGAAATTATTGTTTCATTCTTTTTAAGGAAAAAGAGCTCTCTCTTTGGTCAGAGAGCTCTTCTATACACTCACCAGGTTGAAGATTTTAGCCCTCTGGCTTCCTGAAAATACGATTTTATATGTAAAGACTTTATCTTCTCCCTATTTATTTGCTAGTGAGATGAACAAGTCAGCTTCTGCTTTCAGCCCACACTGGAGCCACCTGGCATTTGGAAGCACTTTTTTCCTAGTGGCAACAGTTAGAGACTCTCCTAGGAAACTCTGTCTCCCAGGATAAAGTTGAAATGATCTGTTCTTGGGCTGGAGAGATGGCTCAGTGGTTAAGAGCACCTGTTGCTATTACAAAAACCAGGGTTTGGTTTCCAGAACCCACACGGTGCTAACAACCATCTGTAACTCCAGTTCCAGATGATCCGATGACCTCTTCTGGCCTCCATGGACACGGAATGCAAATGGTGCACAAACATACATACATGAAATAAATATAAAAATATTTGTGCATGTGGTACACAAACTTACACATATAAAAATAAATAAATCTTTAAAACATGTGTTCTGAAGATTTAAAAAAAAACACTAAGAGATCCTAAAACTTATACTGAAGAATGTGGTAACGCTAATTTCAAAAGAAATTAAAGGTATTTTTTCAATTCTAAATGCTATTTCCTTTTCTCAACAGACAGCAAATGTGTTCTAGGGATATGGATTTGTTTTGGAGACAAGAAGAGCTCCTTTGAGTAATATTTTGCCCCTGGGGATATAGGATTTTTGTGGATTTAGACATCTGCATGTCCTTTCATACAACTACAAAGACTTTTCACTGCTCAGCATTTTGAAGATTTGTTTTTCATTCACAGGGTGTTCTCCTCACCAGTCTACAGGGGGATTTCCACCAACTGAGAGAATTCAAAAATGTTTCCCTATCACACAGGCAGCCTTGTGTCCCACATAATGGGCAACTTCTATGAACCTCAAGGATCTATTTATATTCAGGTTATTGTTGTTAATCTTGCACAGCTGCTCCAGTCATGGCCAATCTCCTTTCTAATTTTTGTCTCCTCTGGATGCTCATGAAGGAAAGGAGGATACAGGGAATAGTCTAAGAGAGCATAGAAAAAATGGATGTACCAGGAGAAGATGCCTTCAAGTTGGGAAAAGCTGATGGTCAGGGACGGAGGAAACCGTAACAGCAGTTGTAGTTTTAGTCACAGACAGAGTGCTGAGGGAGAGAACCAGACGAAACAGAAAACAGCAGGACATTGAGATGGAGGGAAGGGAAGAGTGAGAGACAAGGAGGAAAGGAGCCAAGACCTGAAACTACACAGAAGACTGCAAGCTGCATGGACCAATGACTCTAAGCACAACCGACCCAATGACTGCGCTGACTGAACTGATGGCAACTGTACAAGAGCTCTGCTCACTCTGAGTTTCCTAACACTGTCACTGAAAGAAGGCATCCGACAACACCACCGCAGAAATTCTTTAAATCTTGAAGTCAAAGATACTTTAGTAGTTAATTATAATTTACCATCTCTGAAGGAATCGAAGCCATACCACTCCTGGGTACGTGAAAGTAAAACCCAAAATGCCATACAAATACACCTCCAACACCTGCACTGTTCACAATGCCGAATACCATAAAATAGCATATACTGCTGAAACTGTGATGAATACCATAAAGTCTCACACAACCCATAATTTACTGTGCACACCGAATAGCCGAATGCCATAAATATAACCTCCACACCCATAATTACTGCTGCACTATTCACAATAGCCAAATATATACAGCCAAACTGAGAGCAGATGACCATTTATGAGTGCATAAGCAGAGTATATTACATATTAATATATATATATATTATATATATATCCATAGGGAAATGGAAAGCACTAAGGTCATCATGTTAAGCAAATATAAACCAGACTCAGAAAGATAAGTATTTTATTTTTTATTCCAAATATAAAATCTAGATTCTAAAAACAGGCATAGAAATTTCAAGGGACTCTGAGGAAGAGAGTGGGAACCAACAGGAAGAAGAGGAGAGACAGACAGGACAATGCGAGGTGGGGTACAACCAGTATATGTTATATACATGCATTATTATAATAAAGCCCATGACTTGTACAATCAATACATAAGTAAATAATTTAAAAGTAGAGGAAACGAAAAATGTTCAAAATGTTGCATAGCTGACTACTGGCAGAGCCAGGTCCCTTGACTCCAAGGCAAGGCAGCTTAGCTTAGGTCAAGCAAGGCATCTGTTGGCAAGTGCTGTTGGTGACTTGCAGATGATCATGTAGGAAACATAGCAAAAATTCCAAATGCAATTCTTTGTCCAAGTCTAGACTATGATCAAAATAAACCAGCACATGAATATAAATCTCAAAGAACTGAGTGTCTCCCACAACTCCTGTACTCTGTGATGGTATCTTTCCTTGGGGCATTGGGAGGGGGCGTTTGTGTTTTTTCAGGGGGGTGGGTGGGAATCTCTGCTCTTCAGGGAAAGTCATTGGTCACGTGGTTTGATTGACTGGGTTTACTTTATTTATTCCTTCATTCGTTAGATGTTTAAGGAGTCTGTTTTGTTCAGATTTCTGAATTATAGAAATCTTTTCTTAGAAAACCATAGTCTTAATATAAAGCATATTTTTAACAACTTAAATCTGGTTCCCAATTCTCAAGTAATTTTAAAGTTTACAGTTACTATACCAGCATAAATTTTCGTTTTTTTTTTTTTTTTTTGTGTGTGTGTGTGTGTGTGTGTGTGTGTGTGTGTGTGTGTGTGTTTGCATGCATGTGGCCGCACATCAATTCTTAGGCTGATGCTGGAATCATCCTCAATTATTCTTCTACTTTATTCTTTGAAGAAGGTTTCTCAACAAAACCAAGGGCTTGTCTGGGGATCCTCCACCCAAGGCTGGATTTACAGGCAGGCTGCCATGCTCACGCAGCATTGAGCTGGGTTTCTGGGGATCCAAACTCTGGTCTTCACTCTTGCCTAGCAAGTTCTTTATATCCTAGCCCGGAGTCCTTCACTTCAAAGAGATAAGCACAACAACCTTTTAATGTTTTGATGGGAGGGTGGGATTAATTAGGAATCCTCCTCCTTAGAAAGTAGCCCACAGGGGAAAGTCTGCTCAGAGAGGGTCTGGTATTCACTGAGCTCTCTTCTCTCTCCTCTCCTCTCCCTCCCTCCTCCCTCCCTCCCTCCCTCCCTTCTCTCTCTCTCTCTCTCTCTCTCTCTCTTCTCTCTCTCTCTCTCTGTGAGATGACATGAGAAGGGCTTTAATGACTCTGCCACCCTCTGAAACATCTACCTCATTTCACAGACAAGCAACTTTTAAAAAACCTGAGTAGTGGCCAGGCAGTGGTGCCACATGCCTTTAATCCCAGCACTCTGGAGGCAGAGGCATGTGGTTCTTTGTGAGTTCAAGACTAGCCTGGTCTACAGAGAGAGTTCCAGGACAGCCAGGGCTGTTACACAGAGAAACCCTGTCACAAAAAAACAAAACAAAAGTTTTGCCATGGCCACTATTTTAATTGTTGGGGTCAGAAATCAGGGGTAACCACTTACCATCTGACCTCTTCAGGTCATGGAACAGACTCACTGGTTTTCTGCTGGCTTCATGAGATGATAGGGAACAGCTGTATCTCACATATGACAGACTAGGAATATTTGGAAGAATTGGGGCAGGAAAAACTTTCACAAAATTAATGTTTTTCTACATTGAAGTCATTTTCTTTACCAAATTATGTATCTAAATTATGACAGTACTGTATCATGTGCTAAAACTTCAATGTCAAGTAAGACATTTCTTAGAAAACTCAGGGTTTTTTGGAGGTAATAGTGGCAAACGTATAAACAAAGTAATGTAGCACACTGTTCTGTGCTTGTATGATTAATCACTATGTATTGTGCTGTTGGTAGACCAGGGAGGGACTGGTCCATTCTCTGTGAGCAGAGACACAAAGGTGACTTTCACAGGACATGAAATGGGACTGTTTAGTTTTAAGTGTGGTGATACATAGTAATTTTGTTTTGATAACAAAAAGAAATGCCAACATTCCACTTACTGCATTCAGCTTTTTAGTTTTTGAGTCCTGTTTCCCAACTTTCCCCCTGGATTATACCGGTTTCTATTTGACACTTTGATATTGGGATCTGGGTCATTTACTGGGATAACAGTGGCCTCGTCTACTCACCTAAGGGACAGTTGAGAGGAAGAGTGAGAATGCCGGAGTTTCTAGAACCGAGTCAGGGTTTAGAAAGCCTCCTTCTCTACCTCTGCCACCTTCTCTTCTTTCAGCCGCATCCACAGGAGACACCAGGGGAAAGAAAACAAGAGGTTTCCACAGACACAAGGAACCAGCACAGCAGAGCCTCCGGGCAGCCGGCCCAAAGGATGTGCATGTGTGTGGTTTCTTCAGGTCACTGGAAGGTTTGGAACGCTCCTAGAAGCTACAGAGACCGGGAGGGTCACAGAAAGCCCCAGCAGCTACCAGCCGACAGTTGGAAGGCACCGGAGCCACATATCCACCCCAGAAAGCCATGGGGGAAAGCAAGCCGCAGGGGGCAGCTGCCCGAGTATTTTCTGTTGTTTCTTCCTTTTAGGACGGACCTGTCAAGGACAGATCCTCATCAATCATCCTCCACACACAACCCCACAGGCGTGTTTGCAGCTTGTTTCCATATTTTCTCATGCATTCCTACATAGAAGGCGCCCCCACCCCCCCGCCCCCGCCCCCACTGCTTTCCCCTCGTGTTTTCTCCGGGCACTCAGCCCTAGCAACCTTCTTTGTGGGCTTGACTCCTCCTGAACCCTCACGTAGTGGCACCAAGTCTGCTGCGCACAGCAGCACGCCAGCGTCGCCTCGTAGTGGATGGGTGCCGAGGCCTCTTCCCACAGAGATGGGCACCGAGTCTGCTGTGACCTGCAGATCTTACTGTCTTTTTCATGTTGAAGTGATCTGTCAGAAACTATTTCCTCTGAGGGAATAAAAGGGGAGGTGGCAAACACGGCTTAAAGACAAAGGACTGTGACAGAGAGTGGTGCAGACCCAGGGCCACGCACACATTGTGTGCACACAAACAGGCATGTACATACACTTTCATTACCTTTTTTTATTTAGCATGTACAAAAGTAATAAAAGTCATTTTAGGCCACCCAGAAAGTGATCAACTGCCCTAAGCTTTTGCCTTCATTTAAAATGACATTTTGGAGCCTCCCTGAGTCGAATTCCAATTGCTGTGGGAGACATTTTCACCCAGATCGGTTGTGATAAGCTTCTTTGGCCCAGCTGCTATGACCAAGGGATTGGGCGTACAGGGCTAAAATTAGATGTCAAGTCCTTGGTCCTTTACACTGTGGATGAAGGTAACTTTAACTTCCAAAGCGTGCCAGTTTGTAGAGACACAATCAAAGGGCCTCTCCTACAGGTGTATCCTGAGAGAGTCCTGAGTTTGATTTGAAGAGCCTGAATGTGTGATAAAACCCTAATGCTACCTGTGTCTGTCTTATTTCTCTGTATTTTTAGAAAGATTTCAAAAGTAGATGGTGTTTAAACTCCTTCCGGGTAAGCATAGCTATGAACATGTCTTACTAAAAAAAAAAAAAAAAAAAAAAAAAAAAAAAAAAAAAAAAAAAAAAAAAAAAAAATTAGCCATTCTTTTAAATCAATAACTGTGATTTCTGATTAAAACTGAGTATGTCAAAAGTCAGGATTTATCTCATCAAATTTCATAATAGATACAAAATAAAGAATAAAAACATATAAATTTATAAGAGCTACAAAAACAGTCAGACATGGTGGCCTTTATTTCTAGTCATTGGGAGCCAAAGATGGGCAGAGCTCTGTGAGTTGGAAGGCATCCAGGGCTACAACAGGGTTAAACAGAAAGGTAAGTGGGCGACGGCAATGACATTGGTACTGTGATGGGAAAGTGACGGGTGATTGACAGTTGACAAGGCGGAGGAGACCAGAGGCAGGGAACCGGTCCAACAGGGCACGGAGCCATCTCAAGTTAGAGACCCTGAAGAAGGTGCATGAAGAGGTTTACGACACACATCTTGGGTTGAATATCTCTAGGAGGAGCAGTAAGCACCTGAGAATTAGTTAGAAGCTTTCAACTCCCCGTTCCAGGTGCCAGAAGACAAAAGCCATACTCCCTGGAGAGGGCCTAGGTGAGCTCAAAGCACTATGTATAAACCAGATCCATAGTGAACATCCTGCTAGCCTTTTCCCTTGATGGACAGAACACCGGAAATGCAGCAGGTGTTTGGAAGACTTCCTTCTGGGGGGAATTTGGTGATCCCAAAGCAAATTTTGGATGCTTGTTAATGCATCATAACTCACTAACTACCATTTAACCACCATTTGGTAGATGTAACCATGACCCTGATGTGTCCAATTCGATTTTTAGACCTTTAACCAGGCGAACAGGTCGACAAACATCCCAGGCCATGTGCACAAAGGCTCAACATGAAGCCCAGAGACCAAAATAGAAAATAGAAAAAGAAGTCAGGGTATGCAAATGATACAGGAAGTAGAATAAAACACAGAAGAAAAACTACCAGCAGTGTTCCCAAGAGACAGGAGGACACATCCCATAAGGTAGGAATACAGGTAAAATCATGTATTCACGGAGTCAGAAATATCCCAGGAGCTAATAATGCCTGGTACCACCAAGAGAATATAGTCAGTAAGATGACTGGTACTTAAAATTAGAAACTGGAGAGGATTCAAGATGGCGGAGACAAGCAGACGCAGGTAGGCCTGTGGCAGCGGCCAGCGGAGGTAGACAGTCCAGCGGCAGTGGCTGACAGGGACATTTAGGCCCAGCGGCAGCTGGTGGAGACATTCAGGCCCAGCGGCGGCCCACAGAGGTGGACAGGCCCTGCAGCAGAGATAAGCAGACAGAGGTGGACAGGACCGGCGGCGGCGGCGGCCGACAGAGACATTCAGGCCCGGCGGCAGCCCACAGAAGTAGACAGGCCACGTGGCGGAGACAGGCAGATGCAGGTCGGCGACTTGCGGAGGTGGAAGGGCCCGGTGGCAGCGGCCGACAGGGACATACAGGCCCAGCGGCAACCGGCAGAGACATACAGGCCCTGTGGCAGTTCGCAGAGGTGGATGGGTCCGGCAGCAGTGACAAGCAGAGGTAGGTAGGCCCGCGGCGGCAGCCGGCAGAGACATACAGGCCCATTGGCCGCCCTCAGAGGTAGACAGACCCAGCAGCAGGTGACAGGGACATACAGGCCCAGCGGTGGAGACAAGTGGACGCAGGTGGGCCTGTGGCGGTGGGCCACAGGGGTGGACAGGCCTGGGGACGGAGAGGGGCGGACACAGCTTGGAACAGGGATGCCCCTAGCCCCAACACCTGGGGAAGAGGCTATCTCCGTGGGTCGGAACCAGGGCGAGTCTGGACACTCCGTCTGGGGACAACCCAGGGTCCAACTGCTGATCCTGTGAAACCCAACAACTTGGAGGTGTTGGTGAGACTACCCTGCTCAGCTGAAACCCATCTGGGAGAGGATTCAGATGCCTACAGTTTGAAGTCCAAAGAAACAAGATCAGCTGAGGAGTTGACAAATGAACAAAACGTGACCTGGGAACACAGAAGAAGGCGCTACCCAGTCACCAAACCAGATCACCAGAATCATAAGTATATAATTCACCGACTGAAATCAGCTGTCCCTGAAGAAACAGCCCAATAGCACCAATTTAACCAAGAACCCCTACTAAACCAAGACTAAAAATTAGAACAAGAGAGGCACTCTCAGACACAGACACCACCTGCAACGCACAGAGGAAAAGATGAGTAGACGCCAGTGCAAAAATACAGGCAACAACATAAAGACCTATATGGCAACATCAGAACCTAGTGATTCTACACCTGCAAGACCTAAACATACCATGACAGAAGAAACAGAAGAGATCAACCCTAAAAATGACTTTAAGAAGATGATAGAGGCCCTTAAAGAAGAAATAAAACATTCCCTCAATGAGGAAATAAAAACTTTCCTTAAAGAGGAAATGAAAAACTACCTTAAAGAGGAAATAAAAACTTCCCTTAAAGAGGAAATGAAAAACTCTCTTAAAGAGGAAATAAAAACTTCCCTTAAAGAGGAAATGAAAAACTCCATTAGAGAGGAAATTAAAAACTCCCTTAAAGAAATGGAAGAAAAAATGAACAAAAAATGGGAAGAAATCAAATCAAGCCAAGAAAAAGCAATTAAACACATGAAAGAAACATTCCAAGATCTGAAAAATGAATTTGAGACAATTAAGAAAACACATGCTGAGGGAATGCTGGAAATAGAAATCCTGACAAAATGAACAGGAACTGCAGAAACGAGCATAACCAACCGATTGCAAGAGATGGAACAGAGAATCTCTGACACTGAAGACATGATAGAGAAAATAGATTCGTCAGTCAAAGAAAACACTAAAGACAAAAAAGTCATAACACAAAACGTCCAGGAAATTTGGGACACCATGAAAAGACCAAACCTATGAATAATAGGGATAGAAGAAGGAGAAGAATACCAACTCAAAGGCACAGAAAATATATTCAACAAAATCATAGAAGAAAACTTTCCTAACCTAAAGAAAGAAATACATATGAAGATACAAGAAGCTTACAGAACACCGAATAGGCTGGATCCAAAAAAAAGTCCCCTCGCCACATAATAATCAAAACACTAAACACACAGAACAAAGAAAAAATATTAAGAGCCGCAAAGGAAAAAGACCAAGTAACATATAAAGGTAAACCCATCAGAATAACACCAGACTACTCAATAGAGACTATGAAAGCTAGAAGATCATGGACAAATCTCATGCAGACACTAAGAGACCATGGATGCCAACCCAGACTATTATACCCAGCAAAACTCTTAATCACCATAGGCGGAGTAAACAAAATATTCCAGGATAAAACCAGATTTAATCAATACCTGTCTACAAACCCAGCCCTACAGAAAGCACTAGAAGGGAAAATTCAACCAAAGAAGCTAAACACATCCATGAAAAATCAAGCAATAGATAATCCCACACCAACATACACCACAGAAGAAACAAGCTGGTATAACTATCCTAATATCTAGAGAAAAAGGATGTTTCAAAAGAGAAGAAGTCTTGTGGCAATGCCTCAGTGGTCCAGGTAACTACCAGAACTCGGAAAAGTTGGTTGAATTTGGGATTGACTGGGAGGCCAAAGATTTAAAAAGCAGAAGATTCTCTCAAGACACAAGTTATGTGATAATAGTGTGTTTTGTGTGTGTGAATGAGAATTTGTAAATGTTGAATTCTAGGCTTCGACAATCATTGTCAGTGCAGATTAAGCTGCAAGTATTTATGTTCTAAAACTTAAATTATAAAGCTAGTTACGTCTTACTAACAACTAGTTTTAATGTTTATGAGCATATTTTACCTACATTACCTTTTCAGGATGTTGAGAAAGATGCATCACAAGCAAAGGCTGGAGGCTGGGGGCTAGATGGTTTTGAGGAAGAGGTCTTGGTGGACTCTTTCATAGAGCAAAGGGAAGCAATGCCTTCTGGGAAATGAGCTAAGTTTTAATCTAGTCTTTAGGATTAGAAGTCAAAAACAAAAATATTAAGGAAAGGAAAACCTAATTGATCTTTGAAGTATTGTTATATGGAATTGAGTGGGACTTTTGAGGCCTGTCTTCCAGAAAACAAGGACTTGGTTGTCAGGCCTATATTAGGCCTAAACCTTGGTGTCATGTAGTTGTACTTAAATCATTTCAATGGAAAGTGTCTTAGTGATTGGAACTTCTAGTGCAGTTTGGAGTTCTTCCATTTGAAAAATGTGATATTTGCATGGGATTGTTTGAATCTTGTTTTCTAGTCCCTCCCCATCACCACCTTCATAGTCTGAAGGTAGATTTTTCTCTTGATAAAGGAACAAAAAAGGTGAACATCTTGTTTGTAAATAGGTATCTAGTAACTAGTGGTAAACTTGAAATGGTAGAATTCTTTAAAGCCTAATTCTAGATAGCCTTAAGAAAATATAACTTAATTACTTTTGAACCTGTATTCACCTTGTTTTTTTCAAATATCTTAAGTTATATTTTCTTTTTCAGAGCTGCTTCTTATTTGGGGCTACTTTTTTTTTTTTTTTAATTGAGGCATAATTCATAAAAGGGTATATTGTTTTGATGAGACTTTTTACAACTGTGGCTGGATGTCTTTCTTTAGTCTTCCAAGAAGGGCCATTTTACTTTTTTAGAGTTACTTTTAAAAGTCATGAGGTCAACAACTTGGACTACTATGCATGTAAGTGCTAATGCAAATTAAAGCCCAAGTTGACCTCCAGCAGCAGTTCATTCTATGTTGACAGTGAGAGAACACTTTGCCTGTTAGGATACTGTTACTCATGGACTGAAATGCTGAAGAAACCCCTCCCCCTATTTTGTTTTTTTGCAAAAATCAAGGTATATTCTAGGGTTTCCTGGTTGACCTCAACAGATAAACTGAGATGATAGTCTTAGTTCAGAAATGATCTGAATGTAGATTTACAGTCTACGTGTACAGCTGGCTAAGTGAGATCGCTTTCACAGTTCTTCATGTATCCCATCGGCTCCCCATTAGTCACTAAACTCTTAAAACTGGTATTGTAACATTATTACACTGTTTTGCGCCAATTTTATAAACTTTACAGTACAATATGTGTTCCTTTTCTGAGGCAAACCAAAGGTATATTTCTCAAGGTTCTGCTGCTATCAGCAGTGTTGATGGAGGATTTTTTATACATTTGTAATAGATAGAAATAAACCAGAAAAAAAGAAGAAAAAAAAAGTGGTGGAGGAAAAGGTGAACACTGCAAGAATACTCAAAAGGGCTGAGAGTTGCAAACGCCAAGATTGGCTTTGCATAGTAAATGGAATAGAACAGCTCTGAACTATAGCTTACTTTTCCTGGTTTGGTCTGACAGAATGATTGAATGCTTTTGTACAAAAATCAGAGCCTTAAAAACAAGGATTTGGTGAGATTGTAAAATGGTGTGCCACTTTGGCAAAACAGTCTGGTGGTTGGTCAAAATGCAAAACATTGTTACTCTGTTACTCAACAATTCTACCCTTAGGAATATAACCTCAAACTACTAAAAATGTGCACCTATGAAACATGTACATGAAGGTTTACAGCAGTGTGTTGCTAATAGTAAAAAAGTTAAAACAGCTCAAATAGCTATCAAATAGTGGAGAGAAATAAAATGTGGCTTATTCATACAATAGAATATTATTAAGACATAAAAATGAATGAGAAACTGACAGATTAAATGACTTTGGTGAACCTTCATAATTTCATTTGTAGATCTTTCCATTTCTAATTTATAAATACATTTGGGGTTATAAATTATAAATGTACTGCCTCCTGTCAACATTGTATACTTCTATTTGATGATTTCTGTGTCAAATATTATATGGAAATGTTTCCAAGTATTTTCTGTATTAACTGTGAATGAATAGAACAAAATAAATTGCCTGTGATGGAAAAATAAAAAAGAAAAAAAAAAGAAAAAAAGTTTGGAAAAAAAAATTAGAAACTGAAAAGGTAAGTAAGAATAATACTAGATAACAAAATGAGAGAAAATAGATGAGAAAATTGCAATCTATCTGTGAGACCAACCAACTAGCCAGCAATGATTCAGGAAATAGAAAACCTTACATGAGAGGGGGAATGAAGTGGAAGGCATTGGATGATTCTGGAGTGAGTGATCTGGAACCGTCACAATAAAGTAAATATCATTTAGTTAAGAAAAATTATAATTTTTTTTGTATTCCAAAGAGGGTTTTTTCAGTGAGCAAATAGTATTTTCTATTTCCTTCTTTTTTTACTACAACTTCTTTCTCATTTATTTACTTACTTTTACCAGTATAGCTTCCTTTTTCTTTTTTTTTTTTTTTTTTTTTTTGCAAATATTCTTTGTCATCTGGAATGTGGTTATGTTGGAGGTTGGTTCTAGATAAATTTGGCTTTGATCTGAAGGAAATGAATTTAAATTTATCCTTTGCTAAGAGACTGATTCAGGAATGGATGCTTCTTAGTATTCTGGAATCTATTCTGTGTCAGCGTCAAAACAATTTATATATTTGCCCCTGCTCTCAGAAAACTGTGATTTTATTGTAATTTAAAGTGTGTAAATATAAGACTTTTTTTTCTTATTTTTCTGCTATGGTCTTGGTGCTAGTTAAGCATATGTTCTCATTAATTTTGTAGTAGTCTTTCAGGGCTACCATAACAAAATAACACAGGCTAGTAGCTTAAACAGCACAAACGTATTTCTCACAGTCAACTAGTTTCTTTTCTTTTTAAAGAAGTTGATATATCTTTCTATCATATGTTACATTCTGACCACAGCCTCTCCACACCCCCCTCTGCCTCCCTTCAGAAAAGAGCAGGTATTCCAGGGTGTCAAGTGAATATAGCTTCACACGGTACAATAAAATTAGGCACATCTCCTCATATCAAGGCTGGACGAGGCAACCAAGCAGAAGGAAAAGGGTCCCAAGGTCAGGCAAGAGAGTCAGAGACTCTCTGCTCCCATGGTTAGGAGTCCCACAAGAACATCCAGCTCCACAACCATAACATATACGCAGAGGACCTAGGCTGGTCCCATGTGGGCTCTGTCACTATTGGCTCAGTCTCTCTGAGTCCCAAGGAGCCCAGG